>NC_092805.1:62762975-62892184 GCF_040954645.1 Diabrotica undecimpunctata | reverse complement strand
TATATTTCGTTATAGTAAAATTCATATTTTCCACTAAGCCTAACATAAGCAGCAGCAGTGTCATCAAACCGAAATAATCCAGTTGTGCATAACGTTTTTGCTGATCGATTTACAAATAAATTTTAACAAACACATCAAATTGATCATCCTTTTTACTTTCGTATACGATCATACTTATCCAAATTAAATTTTCAATTTTCAAAAACTTATGATACCTCCTCAATCCACAACCCTGCGCCATGGACAATATCTGTTCCGGCTATCGACATCAAACAAACCTAAGAAATCAGAGATATCGTCAACCGTCATTAAACAAAAGTTTCGTACACTATTAAACAGATATGGCAATACCTACAGCGTATACACCGATGCATCAAAAAATGAAGACAGAGTTGGAGCAGCAATTTATTCGGAAGACATCTCAGTTAGTTTCCAATTGTCGTCAATTACAACCATCTTTTCGGCTGAATTATTTGCAATTCTAAAAGCTCTATCGTTAATACAAAACAAAAACCAAGAAATATGTATAATAATCACAGATTCTTTAAATTCATTATCCTCACTGACTCAATTATACTGTGACAACCCCCTTCTACTTCTTAGTAAAAAAGAACATAAAAACATTTCAAATAAGAAAATCCAAGTTCATTTTTTATGGGTACCTTCTCATGTCAGAATTGAAGGTAACGAAGTTGTAGATAAACTAGCTAAAAACGCACCAACTAACCTAATGTCCGAAGAAAGTAACATATTGGTACAAAACGATTTAAACTATAAACTTATACTACAAAAAATAATTCAAAAATGGCAACAAACTTGGAACAACACTCCATCAAGGCTATATGAAGTCAACAAACATCCACATCTTTGGAAACCAAAAATAAAAGACAGAAGAGAGCATGTGATATTTACCCGTCTCCGTATCGGCCATACACGACTTACTCATGGCTATTTACTACAGCGCAAAAATAAACCAGTTTGTGAAGTGTGCAACCGTGTTCTAACGTTAAAACGTTTTTTAATACAGTGTCCTAAATATAACAGTGAACGAAATATAGCATACCCAACTGCCCTAGAAGAAAATACAGATACAAAAAGAATAATTTCTTATCTTAAAGACTGTCAACTTCTTCATAAGATTTAAAACATACATTGTAATACACATACATATTATTATTATTAATTGTGAACTAATGTATATACACTATTTGTATCAACTGTAACATAAATCTAAATACGCTAATGCCTCTGCGTGGTAGATGCGTTTAAAAAAAAGGTATTTATATTAGACTATAGATTATATTAGATTTATATTAGATTAGATATTCAGTTTTGTGAAAGCGCCTGTCTTAGACAAATTGAAGGAGCGCTCCTAAGATTTTTCGGGGTTTGGCTTAAAATTAATTCGTAGTTTATTTTATTATATTTAAGGCAATCATTTAGATTTTTTTTCACTTCAGCAACAAAACTTTTGGTTGTGCAATGTATCGTCTACATGAAAGTCCTAGTATCTACTGTTATCGGTTAATCATTTGTGTAAATGTAATACAGTGTAGGTGCCATTACGCTACCCCAAGCGAGACCATTCATCTGCGTTCTTCATCTTACCATTGAATGATACGAAAAATCTTCTATTCTGTAGATATACGCGGATAAAACAAGTAATGTTTTTATCCAAGGCGATGTCATGCAGCTTTGGAGAAATGTTCTCTTATTTAATATGTCGTAAGTGGCATTTAGATTGACAAATACCACCCCTGATACCCGATATTTTTCGTACTCGTTGTTGCTTTTTACAAAAAACGGGTACATTATTACGTACGTTAATAAGTATTACGAATAAAAATAAATAAGCAAGAAGAATATAAGTGATCTATATTTAAACTAAGTGACAGAAAAAATAATATTATATATACATTTACTTCTAAATTAAAAATTAAATTTTGATATGCCTGACAACGAATGATACAAAAACACAATTATATAAAGTTGAAAATAATAATAGCTTGTACAAGCGACAAAGCATTTAAAACAATAAGACCGAACATATTATATGTAATTGTAATAGATATGTTGCCGAGAATCAAGATACCCTAAGGAACCCAAATATTTCTTCTTTTAGTATCTGCCATAAGTGTATCCATGTGTTTATGTGTATCTAAAATATAGTATATAGGATATTGAATTCCCTACATTTAAAAATCGAAATATTGAAATTAGACGGTAAAAAATTGGAATTTTAAGAATGATTTATAAATTGTTAAAATTTAAATTTTACTACTTCATTAAACAAATATTTTATACGTAATAAACTGTAGCAATCGAAACATCGGAACGTTCATTTATATAATAAAAATTTCAGTGCCAACGCATTTAAAAAAAATACTAATAAATAAAAATGAACTCTTGCCTTTTCCAAGTTTATAATAGACACTACTTAAGTTTATAAATAATTTAAGCAAGTAATGTAAATTACCACTCTAAAATATTTAACTGCATTAACCAAGTATTTGTGAAATTTCTCAATGACTAAATTGATTGATATTTAAATAAATTTGAAGTTCCAAAATGTACCTGCTGTAAAATTTGAAAGTCTACGACTAATCAAATTATTGGCAACATCGCAAGAGTTTAGTTGTGTACGCGAAGGTATACATACGGATCCCAAAAGTGTTTTAACCTATTACAGAGTTCACTTAATCCTACGTGTTGCTCGGAGTCTACATAAAGCGCTACGCAGATAATAATATACACGGTGTATATTCTCCTGGAGTTAGTATAATACCGTTTTAGAACGGAGCTTACATTAACCGCTAGATGTATATATATATATATATATATATATATATATATATATATATATATATATATATATATATATATATATATATATATATATATATATATATATATATGTATATATATATATATATATATATATATATATATATATATATATATATATATATATATATATACATATATATATATATATATATATATATATATATATATATATATATATATATATATATATATATATATATATATAGATATATATATATATATATATATATATATATATATATATATATATATATATATATATATATATATATATATATATATATATATATATATATATATTCCTCCGTGGTTATTGGTAGTTGTTGCCCTGGAAACCATCAGGGTCTTTTAACTCTAATGCCTCAAATTGGTCGCATTGCACCTGTATTGATCCTTTCCCAAGTTAACATGCTCCTTTTTCTACCGTACTGAAGACGACCAATAGTCAGAAATACGTATATACGGTTGCCTTCCATCGATATACCTTTTTTGGTTTTCTGTTTTGCGAGACATGCCATAACATTTTACTTATATATATATATATATATATATATATATATATATATATATATATATAAATATATATATAAATATATATATAAATATATATATATATATATATATATATATATATATATATATATATATATATATATATAAAGTAAACGTTAAATAGTGGGTTTGCAGCAATAAATTATTGCTGCAAACCCACTATTTAACGTTTACTTCCTTAGTTGTCAGCAAATACTTCTGGTTCAATATATATAAATATATATATATATATATATATATAAAGAAAAAAAAGCGTTTCCCATCATTATAAACGCGAAATCGGAACGCTAGCGATAAGAGTTATTTATACGTTTTAAAATTAAAAAGAAAATTATTTTTTAAAGAAAAAACTTTAAAAATTTATTATTTAACTTAAGTCAAGTTGATCCTACGTTAGCCACCTAATATTTTAAACTTTTTATACAATCAATATTAAATTTTTAAGCAACAGTTTTAATCGTTTTAATTAATTATTAATTTTCTTAAATTAAAGGAACCCACCCATAGTCTAGGAATAATGATAATAGAAGGAAAACATTCTGGAGTTGGCAAGGGAATATTTATTTCTGACATTCAAGAAGGAGGTACTGCTGAAAAGGTAATATGGTAAATTTAATTGATTTAAATTATTATTACCTACATACAATTTGTTTCTTTATAAAGCCATTATACCTATTGTAATAAATAAGTTGCTAGCCCTACGTATATGACGTTAATTCAAAAGAGAAAATTTGCTTAATAAATATAATAAACAAATATAATATAAATGTAATAGGAATTATATTAAAGTTGTATAAGCGATGATAACATTTTGAGCTTTAAAAACAAATGAACTGAAAGATTGTTGTAAGTAATATGAAAGTCCGATTTGGTTCTCCCTAGTGGTGAACCCACTATCTTAAATATTGAACTTGGTATAAAAATCTGGGGTATATGGATGGTTTGGAATTAATGGTTTCTACTCACAACCATTTTGATCAAATGCTAAAAATTATGAAAATTTACTTGCATGACCGTAATACAAACTCAAGAAGGGACAAGTATCAAATTCTTGATATAATCGAAGAAAGAATTTAAACAGGAGCATTTGATATGGAAAGAGCAAAACATTGAGGACATTAGCAGAAATGTACCAATACCTTGTAATAAATTAAGCGCGACGAATTGACCACCAGAAACTAAAATAGAATTAACCAACACGTTCGTACGAAGGGTAAAACAGTTAAGGCTTATATTCTGATCAAAATTAGCGCTTGCTAAAAGTAATTATACTTGTCACAAAAGCATAGGAATATTATCTTTGTTGTTTTCTACAAAGAACTTTGCTATGGTAGTAGCTATGTACTATTACCGTGTAGGTATATTTTCTTCCTCTGGAAGTCGTCCGCTCTACACCGGTTGTAGTATCTTCGATTAACTACTTGGCAGCAACAGTACTTCTACAGAAGCTTTCATAATCTATTAAAAGTTTGCATGTAGGATCCTAATTTGGGTCATTTATACCCATTGTGGAGTCCGCAACCAAGTTGCATCACTTTATATATAATTTTAAGAGTTAGAAGAATCAAGAGCATCATTTTTGAGTTCTCTTCTGGACCATCTATTTTTGTCTGCGGGTCTACTTCGTTTCCACCACTTGGTACCAAATTCATAAGCTGTTGGAGTACGTCCATACCGTATCAGGGCTGTAATACCTCAGACTTGGCCAGTGTTCTGAAGCATTGCTTAGGTAATTATTTGTCATGTACGATAGATGATGGTAATACATCTCGTTGCTACGGAACACAGTAGTAGCAGACCAAATGTTGCCATATGATTAGCTGATTACTAGGACTGATAATTAGAACTTATTACTGTCTTTAACATGTCATTTAATCAGTTGCTATCAGCAAGTCCTCACATACACTTCATCTAAGGACTAGCAACCCCAGTGGAGTCCTACATTGCCATGTGATCAATTCCTTTTATAACTTAAACATCATAGTTTTTAAATATCAAATATGTAATTCAAAGTTAATCAAACTACATTTAAAGGACTTTTACCCACATATTTAAAGTATAATTTCACTATTTGAGAGAGTGAGTCATCGTTTAAAGACCCAGAAATGCGGACAGCCGTTTGGAAATCCAGTGACGTACACTTACTTTTATTTTAACGTTAATTATATTTTATTTTTCAAATATTAATGTTCGAAATAGGCCACAATATATTTATTTACAAGTTTTTACTGACGTTTCGATCTCTATATCCAAAGACCGCTTTCAAAGATATAAATGATAGTAATATTTTTTTTATTTGTTTATTATTATATATTTTTATAATCCTATATTGTTTATTTTCTTTTTTTTTTTCTATCTTTAAAAACGGAATAGAGATCGAAACGTCAATGTATTAAACATGTAAATAGATATATTGTGGCTTATGTCCAACCGTCTCCCTAAAAATACAGAATGCCACAAACAAGCAGCTATAGAAAAATAAATATATCTGTCATTTGTATGTTTGAAAACGGTCTCTTTATAGAGATCGAAACGTCCGTAAATTAAACATTTGAATAAATATATTGTGGCTTATTCCCAACATTATTTCTATAAATACAGAACGACAAGCGAAAAGCCATAGAAAATAAATAGTACTATCATTTGTATAATTGAAAACGGTCTCTGGATATAGAGATCGAAACGTCAATAAATAAACCTATGAATAAATATTTTGTGGCTCATTCCCTACATTCCCCTAAAAATACAGAATGCCACAAACAAAAAGCTATAAAAAAGAATTATTTTGCAGAAAGTTTACTGATACCAACCGGCTGTCGCGGAAGTTACGCTAAAACGTCTTTTGACGTGACCCGTCCTTAAAGAGTTACACAATGAAATTTTTTTAAAATAAATTTTAAGACAGTTTCCACGCCACCCCAGAGGTATGTCTTGTGGCGCGATACTTTTTTTAAATGGGTAATCGCCAAGAGCCATATTGTCTTATTAAATAAAATGAACAAAACACTTAAACAGTATAAAACAAAACAAAATAAAATCCTATAAAACAAAATAAAATTCTATAAAAACAAAATAAAAATAATGTTTGATGTGTTTAAACACAAACACTATACACACTTACTATGTTCTTCTCGTTTTTTTTTTGTTTTTGGTTTTTTTTATGCTGATGTTCTTATTAAACTATTAGAAAATATTATTCGCTGTCTAAACCTGAAGATGCAGTGCTGCTATCGCTGTCATTATCTTCACCACCTGGTGTAATTATAATTGGCTCTAGTAAAACTTTGATATGAGTGTCAAGTTCCCACATACGATGTTCTTCTTTAATTATGTGGCCTATACATTTAGCCCATTTCTCTGGAGTTACATGGAGGATTGCTTGAATCAAAAGTTTCTTAATTTTGTTTAATTGAGCATTGATTCTTCGTATGCAATCCCCTTTTCTGTAAGCCATTCTTGAATTCTCCCTTTCCGCCATGCCGTCGTCGGTAATTGTTCTAGTCTGCGGCTATGATATGGCGCATTGTACATAACAACCACAGACCCAGATTCCAATTTTGGTAAGATTCTCTTAAACCAGCGCTCAAATACTTCAGAAGTCATTTCTTCACGATAATCACCTGTTTTTTTCGACTCAAATTGAAGCAAACCATCATCAAGAAACCCTGTATCACTTCCTATATGGGTGATGATTAAACGCCGTCCCTTTCCTGATGGAGCCTTTAATCCTGTAGACCAGCCTTCTATAAATGCTTCGCGTTTACTTTTTACATTTAAATCTTGCCAAACTTTTCCAACTGTATGACCTTCGTTAATCCAGGTTTCATCCAAATAATATATTTTGCATCCAGTGCTGCGAATTTTTCGTATTTCTTCTAAATATTTTCTTCTCCACAGAATAATTTCATTTTTTTCTAATAGTATACTTTTTCTGTTGCGTTTTACGTATCGAAAGTTCATTTCGTGCATGGTCCTGATTAAGACTCTACGAGATATCTTGGGTAAAGAGTCATCATTTTCGAGCTCTTGAGAAATTTTTTTCAGTGTTGGAATTTCACTCCGAAAATAAAATGAATGAATTTTTCGACGTATAATATTCCTTGTCTCGTCATCCAAAACAATGCTTTTCCTACCTCTAGTTTTACCTTTTTCTTGCTTTTTATTTTCCGATGTATTTTTAAGTACACGATAAATACAGCTAACGGATACTTTTGTTAAACTGCTACAAATGTCGACCGCTTGGCTAACTCTTTCTCTCTCTCTTTCTCTCTTTTGCGGCTTTTCATTCTTGGAATCAACATCAGAATTTTGCTGTCTTCTCTTGGAACAACTCGCTTTTTCGTCCATTGTATTTCAATAATCTGGATATATACTATATATACATAAATTTCAAAGAATATAACTAAATATTTACTATAAAACGACAAAATATAACACTCTTATTATCTATAACACGTTTTATCAATACTACAATACAGTATTGATAAAACAGTATTGACAACAATAAGTTTACAAACTTATCACATAAAATATACTCACAAAAACACATGCACTATTTACCCATAGAAACACCAATGTTTTCTTCGTTCATTTCTTGGGCAAAAAATAATAAAAACTAGTTTTACTGCATGTCTGGATCCGAATTGTAAAACCGAGTTCCCTCGCTAATTCCAACATTGCCAAACGATTGAAAAATAATGTTTTAAAATATCGATTTTTATTTTATAAATTTAAATACGTAACGAAACGGAACATATAAATAAAATTTATTTTATTACAATTTTGTGCTTAATTTTTACTATTGAAAATATCATGTTTTTTGGTATTTTTATGACGGTAATAATCGCTGCGTGGAAGAATACAGGTTTTGTATGACCATAATTACTACTTGTGAACAAGATTTGGCTACACTGTTCGACAACTTCTGGTCAAGTCTACTATAGAGAAGCACAAATAAATATACTACTTTATATATTCTGTAATTTCTTATGAGGAAACGCAAATTGCAATCGAGAAAACAGGCAGTTTTCGAGGGCCGCTGTGTACATTTAAATTTGAGGATATTCCGCGTTTAAACTATGATATCACTCTTCTGAATTGAGGGTTTCTACTATAGTGGCTTCAAACATGTACATCCAGTAAGTATTAACTACACTTTTGCGATAACCTTGGTCAAAATTTTAACTTTTACGTTTGCTTTAATTAAAGTGGTTATACTTTTTTTGGGATAGTACTGATCATGGAATAGTTATTTCGAAAACGTTCTGTGATGTAGCCCCATAGGGTTTTTCATTAATATATCTTTTATAAAGGAAATTTTTTAAATAAATTTTTTTATGTATTTTTGTGTGTATATAACCGTATATGTGTCAGGTGTAATATCAACACATACAAAGGTACTCATATAGCTGCTTTCATCATGGCATATTCTCAACTGATCGGTAAATGTTTATTGATACCATATAGATTTACTGATAAAAGGAAACATCAATATATTCTGAGCAATTAGAAAAAAAGGTTTCTGATATAAGAATTTATTTTTAAAAAAATGTCACACTATATCATACAACGTAACGTATGCAACAGTTGACACGAAACTACACACTATTTACCTAACGATATAAAAATGCCTGCGAAGATGCTGCAGAGTAACAAGAATGGATAGGAGAAGTAATGACGAAATAAAGCAAAGAACATCAATAGAAACAGACATACTAACATATATAGAACAAAAAAGACTAAAGTGGTATGGACATGTAAGAAGAACTAGCGACAGCAGATGGATAAAGAAAATAACCGAATGGAGCCCCATAGGAAGGAGGAAAAGAGGACGACCCCGAAAATCCTGGAGGAACGAAGTAGACGACGCCATGAGTAAGAGAGGACTGAACGATGGAGAATGGAACAACAAAGAGAGATGGAAACGGTTGAGCGAGGGAAGGCAGTGAATACTGTATAATCCCTAAATATATATATATAAAAATGCGGATTTGATTATAGAAATCTCTACTGATTTCCCAACTACTTTTTTCTAAATATGCTTGAGTATATGTAGCTAATAAGCAAAGTGTATTATATTATACTGGGTATATAAAGAGATTTAAAATAAAAAGAATAATTGTAAATATTTTAGATACGACGAACAGGAAAATAGAAGAGGAGAAATTTACACCATAATATAAGAAAATATTATTTATATAATGGATTAAGGAGAGATGTGGGACACCAAATATAATGGGTGTTTTTTTTTCAGAAGTATAGAACTTTGAAATGGAATAAAACGAAGATGATTTTTTTAAATTGACATGAAATTGACTTTATTCGAAATATAATCTTTTGGTATTATAATGTAAATATGAATTCTGGCATATGACCGCCATGGCAGGCTCTGACGTAGTCTAATCTAGAGGTCCAATTTTCGATTACTTTTTCCAACATTTGTGGCCGTATATCGCTAATAACGCGGCGAATGTTGTTCTTCAAATGGTCAATCGTTTAAGGCTTATCGGTGAAGACTACCAATTTCACATATCCTCACAGAAAATAGTGTGGCTGTGTTAAATCGCACGATCTCCAAGGCGGATCACGGGTCCGAAACGTGAAACTATGCGGTTACCAAACATTCACTTCAATAAATCAATTGTGAAACGAGCTGTGTGACATATTGCGCCGTCTTGTTGAAACCACAGCTCCTGCACATCATGGTTGTTCAATTGAGGAATGAAAAAATCAGTAATCATGGCTCTATAGCGGTCACCATTGACGGTAATGTTCTGTCCAGCATCGTTTTTAAAGAAGTACTGACCAATGGTTCCCTCTGCTCACAAATCACACCGAACAGTCAGTTTTTCTAGATGTAATGGTGTCTTAACATACAATTGAGGATTATCGTTACTTTAAATTTGACAGTTTTTTCATCTAAGCCTTGCTAGGTGATCGTGTATCTCTAATTCTTGCACTTAAATCCTTAAGTTAGATTTTGTAAGCACGAAAACCAAGATATTTCCGCAAAATCTTAAATAAAGTGGATGGTCGTGTATCCAACTGCTGTGCGCGATGGCGGATAGACTGACTTGAGGCTCCTCTATGCTACTCTCTACATCAACAACTTTTTCAATCAATTGCTCTGATAAACGATTACGTTGACCAAAAAGTGGACGTAGTGCGTAATACGTATTTCGAACAGAACCATGATTTTTAAAATAAATTTGCACAATTTGGAAGCGTTGTTCACGCTTCACTTTATTCATGCTAAAATGCCAAACCAAACTAAACATAAATCACTTGACAGCTGTCAAAATGGGCGTCAATTAAAAAGTGTTGCCAACTTATAGTTCTATACCTCTAAAAAAACACGCTTTATTATACCAAATTACACAAAATGCCATAAACAAATAAAATTAATAATAATAAATTATTAATTAAGAATTGTCTTAGTACTATAACAATTATATTTCTATCCTTAAATTATTCTATTCATTACTATTTTAGGCTGGTCTCGGAATTGGTGAAATGATATTAGCAGTGAATAAGGATTCTCTTATAGGCGTAACATATGAAAATGTAAGTTGTTAAAATGTTTTAAGTATACAAATTTAGTTTTCTTATAACAAATGTACTCTTAAATTGCTTTAATAATATTGTTTTTAAATCAATTAATCTGATTATCTACTTGTTAAAGCTATATTTTTAATATCTCCTTATGGTAACTTAGACTACCATGACTTAGGCATATACATATACATTAAACAGTATGTTGAATATTATTTCTCTTTCACAATTACTCGTATCAAAAGAAGTTAGCTTAATCATCAACTATACATGAAAGCCATTTTGAAACAATAGGGAAATTATTTCGAATTATTGCCCTTTGAATTTTATTACATTTAAATTTTTATATTATAGGGGAGTCCGGGAGTCCCACCTTGATTAGATGGGAGTTGAACCGTCTTTTAAAACTCAACTTAAATTTCGCGCTAACGATATGTCCAGACGGTAATTGGTAGTGCGTGGGAAGTCAATAACAAGCCCGCCGTTATTTTTTAGAATCGCCTGATTGTTTGGCTGTTAGGTTGGGAAATGTGTTTTTGTTACAGCAGAGTAAATTTTCTTAATTTTTGTAGTTTTGAAATTGCGAAGGTGTTTATAGAATTTTTTTAATAGCATAGACATTAGTCAGTCAGCCAGTGCAATAAATTCTCTAGTTACAGAAATACATAATCCTATGCCTAATACAAAGTTAACGGATAATTAATAGAAGAAACTACGATAAGGAAACATACGGGGTCATTTGCTTCTCGTGTAAGGGTCCATCAAGACATTTTTAATCGACAAACAAAACTGTCAAGACTGACAACAAATCCACACGATCATGAAAAGTTTCATGCTCGTGTACAAATCTTATGATGTGCATGTGTCTGACAAGAAATATATAATGATATTTTATACTTGTAAGCCTGTAGCCAGCAGAGACTGAATATTGAATGTTACATCCATATTACATTTGATTAAATTTTTGTAGAGTAGTACCGAAGTAGTGAAAATATTTTTTCTCGATTTTTCTAGGTGGTTGGAGGGAGTCTACAAATCTTTTCTCCTCCAACTATTTAATAGTATAATATTGTATTAAAAACGGGATATCAGAGGAAGGAAATATCTATTTTATAACTTCTGTCTTTTAGTAGTAGTATTAGTGTTTGTTTATAAAATCATTAATTTAGAAGATACAGCCACTTTTTTTAAATACAATATCACATTTTTACAAATATCAAGTTTGCATATCAATTTAAAAAAGCATTCATAATGACATTCCCTTTCTGTATACAAGCTCTATACCGTTTTAGCAATAAATACCGAATATTTTGAAAAATTAAATATCTGTCGAAATGCAAAAGAAGCTTTTAAAAGTCAAATTCTTAATTGTTTTACACTATTTATTTTCACTCGATTTTTTCTATTCTATTGAATCTATAAAAAATCTATTGAATTAAGACCTGAAACGCGTGGTGTCCATTCAGTTGGTGTATCGGGTTTTCTTCATATTCAACTTGCTGGTTATTGTTGAAATAAAAATGCCCTAACCTTCTCGTTATATCTTTTTTCGCGTCCTGCAAAAACTACGTACTTTGTAACTTTGTCTGATCGCTAATGGTACATCTTCCAAGAAAAGGGACAGATTATTTGGTTAAAATGATAACTAATTTTCTCCGTTTAAATTATTGGGAAGGAACTGTGATAATTATTGACTCGCTTTCTTGTAAAGGTTGCTTTGTCACTAAATAAAATATTCTTTATAAAGTTTACGACCTCCCTATGTTCTTCTATAACCAATCACAAAATCCTATACGTTTATGATGGTTTTGTGGAAGTAATTCTTGAACTGCTGTTACATGGAAGGGGTGAAGTAACTTCTTTAACCATTCTCCACACTTTTATGTGACATACCCCTAATTTAGCAGATATCACCTTTATGATTATTTCTGGGTGATTATCAATATTGTTTTGAATAGCATTAATATTTTCAATTTTTTTGTCGCGAACAATATTACCACCCACTTGTTTTGGTAATGTCCTAGTTTCTTTTTAACGGCGATCAATTGCTAGGAAGACGCACCTGTCCGGTAAATTTTTATTAGAGTACTTACCTGTATAACATCTTGCTGCCGCTGCACCATTTCCTTGGCATTCAACTTTTTAAAAAATGAAGAAAAATTACTATTGTTTTATTTTAGCTTGATATTTAAGAAGTGGCACTATTTTTAAATTAATGATTTTACAATCAAAGACTAACAATCAAAAAATGTTTAAAATAGGTGTTTCATTCTACTGATATACAGTTTTTAATCCAATATTATATATACTACAAAAGAGTTAAGGGGGTAAAAATTTGGAAACCCTCTATAAGCACCAAGAAAAATCAAGAAAAAAATATTTTTGCTAGTTAGTAGCATATGTAAGAGGGTTAGGTTAGTAATGTCTGATTCTCCAGAGTGGAACCACGTGAAGTCTGCGTTGTAAAGTAAAATTATTTGTTTAGTGTCGTTTTGAAGTAACTGATCCGAGTGGCATTACACAACGTCTGCGTTGCAAAGTGACAATATTTGTTTAGTGTTGTTTTGAAGTAACTAACAGAAGTTACATTGAAGAAATGAAAGAATTGTTTTACTGTCATATACCAGTAATTCATCGGTGAGTAACAATTATTTCTTAACGTCCCTTTTTTGTAAGGTCACTTATCCATTAATGAATTTTGAAGATATACAAGCATGATTTATTGTAAATTGACATATTAAATTTAATGTCATTTTTTTTCAATTCTAGTTACTTTAAAGTAAAAATTAATGAAAATTTAAAATTTACTATTTAAAAATTTGAGAAAAATAAGTTTTTAAAAATATTATTCGACACCTACATGTCGGGAAACGTCTATTGACATAATCTTGAGAATTGTGCTCTCTGTTCATATTAGAATTGGCTAATAATGTAACTCTTATTAATAATAAATAACTCTTATTATTTGATATTAACACTGGCATTTATTTTTAGTCTCAATTAGCCCTTAGGCGCTTGTTATTCAGGGCGCTTATTATTTTATTTATTGTTAATAAAAATTTAAATTTCTGATGCAAATATATTTCTATTATTATTATTAAATTGTATTTAGCGCACCAAAAATTGTGTAGCGCCTCGAGCCTGATTTGAAGTAAAATAGGCCATGTTGTTATTTCATTATGTGTAATTACTTTCCCTTTTTTTCAGATTTTGTAAGAACAATAATTTCTGATGAGCAATGCGACGACACAGGAACGACGACGCAAAACGACCATGCATGATTGAGAAAATTTTGGAATTATGTAAAGGCGAAGTCATGCCAGAAAATAAAATTAGTAAACTCATATTACCAAATTATGCAACAAGTGTACCACCATCAGCGATTACAGAAACGAATCAAGAAACACAAGCATCACGTTTAAATTCACCATCAAATCAGGAGCAAATAACTGAAAGTGACGGCAAAGATTTAACTCCGGACAAAGCATATTGTCCAGAAGATAGTGTACCAGAGACTATTGATACATAATTGCAAACCCGAATTTAACGATTATATTCATAGTCACCATCAATTCTGAATCAAATAATTGATAACAACAACAAAAATATACCTCGCGAAGAGAGCGTACCGAAGACTATGGAAACTCCAAATCCTACCAGTGACTATAAAAACAGGATTGAAGACACAAGATCAAGTATTACACTCAAATTCGCCAAACCAGGATAAAGTAATTGAGTATAATGGGGACAGAAGCAATGGAGATTATTCTTCATCTTCTCATGATGACAAGGAGTATTGTCCGCCTAAAAACAAGATGCGATCGCTATCTTAGTTTTTGGATTCCTCGTCTTCAAAATCATTATCTAGCTCTTCTTGGTCTTCTTCAACTTCTGATAATAATGAGGAAAATCAGCCCAATGTACTAAATACCGAAGCACAAGCGACGAAAATTTCAAAATCAGCTAAAAGCCGCATACACAGAAAGATTTCAAAAATTCCCCGTAATGGAGGCCTTCTGTACACATCTACATCTTCGACAAAGAAGGATATGCCTTCAAGAAAAATGCTGACCTCATGTGAAAATCTCTGTCGCCTGAAATGTAGCAAACAAATTCCTCAAAGATTCACCTTCGATTCAAAGTCAAATAATTGATAACAATACTAAATATTTACCTAAGAATGACGACAAGACGTATTATCTAGAGAAAAGTGTACCAGAGACTATAGAAATAGGACTGAAGCCACACATTCAAGAATTACACTTAAATTCGCCATCAAATACGAATACAATAATTGACAATAATGAAGAAGAAAGTAATATAGATTTTTCTTCAGCATTCGATG
Organism: Diabrotica undecimpunctata; assembly: GCF_040954645.1. Lineage (NCBI taxonomy): Eukaryota > Metazoa > Arthropoda > Insecta > Coleoptera > Chrysomelidae > Diabrotica > Diabrotica undecimpunctata. Next base: position 62,876,889 of record NC_092805.1, on the reverse strand, counting down.
ATGACAAGGAGTGTTGTCCGCCTATTGTCCTCTTCAATTACTGATAATAATGTCAAAAACCAGCGAATACCGGTGTAGTAAACACCGAAGTGCAAGATACCAATTTCAAAATCAGCCAAAAGACGTATTCGCAGACAAAATATCAGAAATATCGCACAAAATCTTCGTAATGTTGGACAGGCATACACGTCTACATCTTCGACAAAGAGAGAAATGCCCGCCAGAAAAATGCTGCCTCCATGTGGAAATCACTGTCGCCTAAAGTGCAGGGAAAAATACCAGATGTTCGTCAAACAATTTTCAAATTATACTGGGGTATGGGATCACTGATTCGTCACGGAAATTTTTAGCTAGAAGTATGATGGTTATAGCCCCCAAATACCAGTATAAGAAAATTGATAGCAATCGAAAGTCGAAACACGCGTTTTATCTGCAAACTCAAGAGGAACGATTGAAAGTGTCCAAAACGTATTTTAAAAATACACTCTATTAACTACATACCCATTCGCACTGTTCTGTCAAAGATTGATCATTCCGGTGTTATAGAAGATGAAAAACGTGGCTCGCACGGAAGACCACAAATTCATTCCGAACTTATTTTAGCAGTGGAAAAGCATATTCATAGTATACCGAGAATAGAAAGCCACTATTTGAGACAGCAAACAAAAAGAGAATTTATCGATGGTGGCAAAAGTTTAATGGACCTTTACAGAGATTACAAAGAAGAATCTGAAAGGAATAACGTAGAATTTGTCAAATAACATGCTTATAGGAGGATATTAAATACTAAGTTTAATATAGGATTTTTCGTACCAAAGAAAGATCAATGTGATCTCTGTTCATCTTACAATCTTGCCCAAGGAATAGCCAAAGATGAAATAACAGACAAATGCGAGAATCATCTCCAAGAAAAAGAAAAAAGCAGAGAAGAGAAGAATGCCGACAAAGAGAAGATAAGTAATGATGTAGCAGTAGCTTGCTATGATATGCAAGCACTGTAACCTTGTCCTAGGGAGGGAGACATAAAAGTAAAATAAACTCACTTAATTTTACTATAGCGGAACTGAAAAATTGCTCAACAAAATGTTATTTCTGAAACGAAACAGAAGCACAGAAAGGACCAAACGAAATCGGCACGTATGTTTATAAATATTTGCAAAAAAAATGAAAACACGCAATCTCGTAACTTGGATGTCATTTTTTATTCCTGTGGGGGACAACAACAAAATCAATTCGTTGTTGCCATGTACATGTACCCAGTGAAAAATCTGAGTAATATTAAATCCATCACTCATAAGTTCCTTATACGTGGGCACACCCAGAACGAGGGCGAATCAGTACACTCATTAATTGAAAAAGAAATCTTAAGAGTGGTTCTATTTACGTACCATCCCAATATGTAATGGCAATCAGGAATGCAAAAAAAAAGGGAACGCTGTACAAAATAAAGGAAATGGCATATTCTGATTTTTACAACATTAAACAACTCGTTGGCCAAATAAACTTGACTAAAAATCCGACACCCTGATAGGGTAAAAGGAAGGGGAGAAAGAAAGAAAGAAAGAATGTTTTCGTTTTTTTTATTTGATAAAACTAAAATAATAATAAACATAAACAACCTTCTTTTATTTGTAATTACACATTGAAAAATGGCACAATCAGTAAAGCTTCAAATTTTATTACATTTTATAAGTGACACTATGCTTAATAAATCTTTCATGATTTTTTTAGGCAACAATTTTAATCTGTATGCTGATAATATATTTAGCATTCTCAAGTACAATAAATAAATATGAGCACATAAAAAATCACTTTGTTTTAACCCGGCGTCACATACGTGAATTTCTCTGTCATTAGTACAATGTGGGGTGTGACAAACCCCAATTTCTAAGAAAATCTGAATTTTTTCTGGCAGTTTTTTTATATGTTTTCTAATTTCATGGTCTGAAGTGATCATCTAAGGACTATTTAAGCAAAAAAGAAATAATTAGAACACCTTTATTCAAAAGAAATTAAAAATAAACTAATAATAGGCAATTCTCCATAAGCAAAAACCACAACTTAACTGAACAATCTTACCAAAAAATATAAACACCATATGATTAAAAATACAATAGTAAATGAAAATCTAATAGTAAGATAATACAAGGAAAAACTCTGCCCGGTTGTACAGTGAAAAAAAAAAAATTAATCGCTATTTGAATTCATGCAATTTTGACAACTTATGACAGCATGCTCCAGGCACAGTAATGATTCACAGTTTGAACAAAAATATTTAGTTTTCCGATCTCGGCTTCTTGGACATACTGAACATCTTCCCATGAGTTTTGGAATCTTGGCAGGTGGCACTGCAGGGGCATCTTGGCCAAAATGTGCAATGTTTTGACGAATACTCCTTGGTATTCTTGGATTATTTTTTCTATATGTGGTCCTGGATCAATTCAAAGCCCAACATTTTGATAAACAATCTTCTGGCAAGTTTGAAATCTTGATTGTTTTCTCTGTATATCACCAAAGCATTTATGGCGGCTGTACTCAAGAGAGAAAACACGATCGTAAGAGGCCATCTCCGTGAATTTCTAGATACATTATATGGTGCAGACAGTTCATCCACTACATCTACTCTACTTTTAGTAAAGTTGTAGAAGCTTATTATTTCTGGTAAATTTTTATCGCCAGTTGCTTCATCAATAGCTCCATCATGGTGCATGGTGGACAACAGTAGGATGTTTTTATTTTTTTTCGGCACATACGATAAAAGTGTAATATCTTTCTGAAAGCCAAATAAAGATGTCATTTGTTCTCTATTCTGGACTGTCAAAAATTGTGCTGGGATGCATCATTTGTTCTTTCTCAGCGTGCCTACTGACGTAAGTTTATGCTCGTTCAGCAATTTTATCATTAATTCATAACTAGTGTACCAGTTGTCAAAGGTCACATTTCGGTTGGAACCAGAAATAGGTTGTATTAGCCTCTCTACTATATCTATTGGGGAATTACTAACACTGTAGGGACCTTCTGGCTGTTTTCCTGCATACACTTCCAAATTTAAAACGTAGTACGAACGGGCATCAACTAGGGCTTGCACTTTGATCCCATACTTTGCAGGCTTGTTGGGCATGTATTGTTTGAAAGCACATCTTCCACGAAAAGACTCCAACTTCTCATCTATCGTCACATATTGAGAAGGAGTGTAGGCCTGCTAACAATTTTCAATAAATTTGTCCAGAATTCCACGAACTGGAGCTAATTTGTCAATCGCCAATGTGTCTTTACGATTCTCGATGTTATCGAACCGAAGACAGACCATCAGGAATTGAAAACGATTTATAGACATCGTATTGCGGAATATATCGACACCAGTCCCATCTGTTTGCCATAAGTCTCTCAAATTCTGACGATTAGAATGAAACATACCTGCTAAATAAAGAAGTCCGATAAATGCTTTAATTTCACATTCATTGGTTGGTTTCACCATGCATTTATTTTGATATGCAATTGATTTTTGTTGAATTTTGAGATTGGTCCAGCGCACTATGTCTTCGATCATTTGTCGGTCACAAAACAATTGCCAACAATCTAAAGCACGTTTAGCATTTTTTGCATAATGCTTCACACCCGGCAAATGAGTAATAATGTTCTCTGATCTTGTTCGAACCCGTTTATTATTTGAAGCAAGTTTGTTCCATTGTGTTCCATCTTTTCCGAGATACATTTCTTTGTTTCTTGGAGGTCCGTCAGTGCTTTTATTTTCCGTCTCATTCTTAAGTTCTGTTTTTGATGTCTCCATGTCTGAACCTTCGTCAGAAACTACATCTTCTATTGCGATATTCTGCTTCGAGTCGGTGTTGTGGTCGCTTTCAGAGATATGGTCAATATCGTCATCGCTTCCCGATTCGATGGCATCGTCATCAATTTCAGCCCATAGAGCTTCAAGCTTTTTTTGTTCCGCTGCGTATGACATGATATTTTAGCTAGAAAATTAAACAATTGAATATGCAGATTCAAATAAGTCAAAAATAAAAACTTACTGATGATCGTACTGAAAATTTTACTTTTTTGCATAGTGTCACTTTTATTCTCAGGGTGCGAATATAATAAAAATTTCTATAAAAATATTTCCAACCATTTTGAAGCAATATTAAAAATCGGTTTTATTTCGTAAATTTAACACCCCGAAACTCTTTTAATGTGCACTTTTGTATATAGGTAATTTAGGCCCAATCGACTTATTTTCATCAAAACATTCGTGGTAGAATTTATGCCAAACCTATTTGTGACACCCTGTATATTAAGAAGAAATCATATTTATAATAAATGATTGGTCCTTACTCATACGTCGAAATGTATCAAATTCAACCATGACATAAAAATTTTTTTAGTAATATAATTAATGTTCGTAATGACAGCAAATTAAATGTTATACCGAATAATTATTATGTCGTGAGTATAGAAGTTTTCCTTACAAAGTTACAATTTTAATAAATACATATTAAATATTATTTTATTGTCTGGTTTAAATTATTCATTTTTCTATTTTATTTGAATTTGTTTTAGGCAGCAAGTTTGCTTAAAAATGTAAATGGAGTTGTAACACTAATTGTATCAAATCCTGAAAAGAAGGAGGATAAGTTACTTTCTACTTCTTCATCTGCTGTTGAATGTGATGATAAAAGTAACAAAAATATAACTGTACCAAAGGCAGCTGTACCCGGTTCTCGATCACCAACCCCAACTAAGGGTAATAAATCTAAATCTAATTTGTTTTGCAACTCGCATTTATATACTCGCTATATATTAAAAAAAAATAGTAATCTAACAAGTTTAATCAATTTAATTTTTCTGAAAATTTACAAATTTCCCACTGTTAATATCGTCATTTCCTTAAATATTATTGTTACGACAATTCCGTGAGATTTATTCCATATAGAAAAAGTCGCTTTACAAAAAGGAAGTATTATAAAATTTAGAATGTTCGAGATGTCATATAAAAATCCCGAAATATCTAGTAATGTCTGGAACGTCAGAAAATGCATGTAAACACAGGCAGTTGACAGTTTAATAACAGTAGTATTTGAGTTTTTGAAGTAAATAGTAACAAAGTTATTTTTTCTTCAAACGTCAAATAATGATGACATTACTTATCTAACTTGATCCTGTCAAAGTTTGATGTCTCCGCCGGCAGCAGTTTTTTTCCCATTTCTTTACGGCGGAGGGAAAAATGTTGTCATGGCAACAATATGAAACATGTCACAAAGCAACAATACAAATGTTGCTAACAATTAAACATCATTTTTATTTATAGTAATATTAAAAGTACAATTAGTTAATGAGGCATTTTCAAAATTGAAACCGTGCAAAAATGTTCCCGACTCTTGATACGCATTGGTAATTGTTGATGATACTGATGGTCGAGAACAACTTTCAGCAATCATTCCCGATGTTGGCGGCTTGCGAAAACAATAAGCTGTCTTTAATAATTGCAAACAACTGTCAAACAACTGTAACCAGGGAGACGCAAATCCCACCGACGACTTAATTATTTTAATATCTAGACGACTTTGATAGTTCTCACAGTTAATTTCGAGTAAAAATAGCGTATGAATTGTACTATTTATGGTTGAAAATTGCTACGTTTGAAGAAAAAATAGTATACTTTATTCGGCAAAGAAGCGACTTTTCTTGACTTGCCCTCTATTACGCGCCTCACTTGGTTCGGCGCGTAATATCGGGCGCGTCAAGAAAAGTCATGCTTCTCCGCCTCATAAAGTAATATACTATTCAAGTTGTGAAACAATATGAAAAATGGGAAAGATAGGTTCATTTCTTCATTAAGACAGGGACTCTTCGTTAATATTTGATTTATTTTTGTTTTTCTCTTTAATACATACGTAAAAAGATATTTAGGTAATCTATTAATATAATTTGCATTTATTAAAAATGGCTTTTGTAAATCTTATTGATAGAATTCACAGATAGTTTATCTTTTTTGCTACTCATTTAAAAAACATTGTAAGACAGCGTTTGTTACGTAAAATAAATTTTAACTAGGATTGCGGTCTTTAATGTCAGGAATTTAGGTCGAAATTTTCGTGCTCAATAACTTTCATAGTTTTTGAGTAGAAAAACTATAATATTAAAAAAAAAAATCGGTTGCCTGTAAAGTCGGTTTTACGGGCGAAGATTTTACGTGACAACGTCTTTTTCTCGGTAGAATATTTATTGATATGAATATTATTAAATTGCACAATAGGAACAAGGAATTGAATGAAAATAAGAATTGCACAAATTTTAACTATAGAAATATATTTTGTTTACTAAAACATTGTACATGTAAACTTAAACTTAACTAATTTCCAACGCGCCTAATTCTCTAGTGCTGCGCGCGCAGCGGACCGATCATGTTTGAGTGGGAGAGAGACGCAAGGCATTCGCCGGTCGGGCGGGCCTCTCTCTCGTTCGGTGACTCATCGTAACAGACGTGAGCGGGCGTTACACTTTTTCATGAGTGACTCCGAGCCGCAACCTAATTTAAGACGTTGTCACGTCAAAATTAAATGTGACATATCGAAGAAGTTTACACTGATTTTTTAAGCGCCGTAAGTACTTTCCACACATAATCATATTTAGATTAAAAGTATATCTTGTATACAACAAGAACGTATTATTTAGTTACCAGTTAATTACAAAGCTGGTTTCAAATCTTATCGCTACCTAGCTAATTTTTTAAATACCAGACCAATCAGCTTATTAAAAAAAAAAAATAAGAGTCAGACGTAACTAAATTTACCTTCGAAATAAAAATGCTATTTAAAGGGGTCCATAAATTAGCTCCAATTAGCAAAGTATTACCTATTTTACCAATACAAAACAACAACAATTCCAAAACATCCAACCAAAGACCAAAGAATAATTTTTTTGTTAAAATGGACAAAATATCATTACAGTAGAAACCATTGTACAATCAAAAAATGTAATATTCTCGTCAAGAATGTCAAACGTAAAAATTTGTATCTAACTTTCAATTCAACAAAATAAAATTAAAATTGGAGAATACACTAATAGAGCACGTAAATTAATCACATCTGTCGTGCCACCAGTTTCTATAAACAACACTCCACTACCAGTTAATACCGTCGTTAAATACTTAGGAATCCATTTGGATAGCAAACTTAATTGGAGCATCCACATCTGGAAGAAACGCCTTCAACTCAGCTTAATCTACAGGAAAATGTATTGGTACATGAGTCGAAAATCAAATCTTAGCCTGGAGAACAAACTTCTAATATATAAATGAATTTTAAAACCGGTATGGCAATATGCAGCACAAATCTGGGGTACAGCAAGTAATACCAACATACAAAAACTTCAACGTTTTCAATCGAAAGTACTGCGCCAGATCTGTAATGCCTCTTGGTATATCACGAACCACAGATTACACCACGATTTACAGCTACCAACAGTTTGCGAAGCAATATCTGCTGTAAACTCTGTATACAAGAACAGACTATCATGCCATCCAAATCCGCTGGCCATGGATCTGCTCAACATTTCACACGTAAGAAGATTAAAACGACCAGACCTTTTGGACCTCTAGTAAATCAGGAAAAATAGAGCATAGTGTCATGGTGCGGTGAAATAACAAGTTTCTATTCTGGTGTTTTCTAAATATTTCCTTAATTTGTGTTTTTAGCCTTGTAATTCTCATATGTGTGTCAGTGATGTTTACCTGTATTAAACTCTGTTTGTTAAGTGAAAGTTTAAACTAATTGATTATCATAGATTATATTTATATTATATTTTACCTGGGTGCTCGCCACTGGGCAGCTTCCCACTATGTTATTGTACATAAAACATTGGATGTTAAAAAAAAAGAAAGCCTTTATACCAATCCTTCAACTAAACGATCTCACTCTGAAGTATCATATCAGACTGGCTCTAATCCTACAGAAACTCTACAACAGAATTTACGAAACCAAAACCAGTACAAATTAAAAAGTAAAAAGTTATTTAGGCAGTCAAAACTACTCCTGAAACAAGAATTTTTCCCCCAGAATTGATTGAAAATCCCCAATATCATATTTTATACATTCCATCACATACAGAATTTGCCTCTTCACTCACCTGAAGTAATTCAGAGATAGAAACTCCAAGCAAATAAAACAAGAGAAAGGCCCTGTAAAAGGTGGATAGACGATGTAGAGAAAGATCTTAAAACCATGAACATCAGGCAGTGATGATGGAAAGTATGCGACAGGGCAGAATGAAAGACCGTTGTTAAGCAGACCAAGACTCACAAGGGGTTGTAGCGCCATTCGAAGAAGACATGGGGATGTCTATCTACAGATACAAGAGGTGAAAATATGGAATATATATATATATATATATATATATATATTTATATTATATATAGAATATATATATATATATATATATATATATATATATATATATATATATATATATATATATATATATATATATATATAGTGTGTCAATTTTAAACTGACAATGGACTAATTCTCACAAACAAAAGCTGATATCGAAAAATGCTTGAAACCGTTTCTAGGATAGTAAGAGTGAACTAAAATGACAAAAGAGAACTCACCCCCTTCAACCTCCTAGGCCCCACCCATCAGAACCAAAAAAGTTTAAATTGCAAACCCCTACTTGTGATACATCATTGAAAAAACTATAAAAATGCTATCCACTGATATAAATAATTACTATACAGGATGGAGCAATTATTGTGAAATTTTGGCTTAAATAGAAAATTGAATGAGGTTTTTGTTGAACTACAAATTTGTTAAAAATGCCAATTAAGTAAATGTTCAAATTGGGTTCCGTTCCTTCACGAACTTTGGCAAATGTTGTTCTAGTAATAGCGTGACATGCTTGCGTAATTCATTCTCGCAATTCCCCGAGAATTAAGTGATGCAAGTTAAGTTTTATAAAAAAAAACACTTGAGGTAACCCCATAGAAAAAAGTCAGGTGGCGGTAATTCTGGTGACCTTGGTGGCTATTCAATAGGAACTCTCCTTCCAATCCATTTGTTCGGATAATTAGTATCCAACTAGTGCCTAACTAGAGCTGCATAGTAAGGAGGTGCTCCATGTTGTTGGAAGTGCAGCAAATCTTTGTCTAGAGCTAGGTTGCCTTAAAAAATTCCTTTGGTTCTCTAATTTACGCACAATTAAAGGTTCGATAGTGTTTTCCAGCATATCGAGATAAATGTCGCCGCTTAAATTGCCTGGTATGAATAAGGGGCCAATTATAGCATCGCCTAATATTTCTGCCCAAACATTCAGTTTTTCAGGATATTGAGTGTAACCTTCTCTGAATCGATGTGGGTTCGCATCACTCCAGTACAGACAGTTTTGCTTATTTACATTACCATTCAGCATAAAAGTATATTCAGCAGTGAAACAAATATTTTTTAACATTCTCGGTTCCACACGAATTCTTTCAGTCATGAGTTCACAAAACTCAATTCGTGGTTCTGGATCATCACCGACTTTCTAACCGACTTATGTAAAAGTCCTGTCATTACAGATACTTGACGTGTTAATGCAGTAGGCTCTATTGCAAAATTTCCAAGGATCTCAAATATGGATGCTTCATTCAGTAATCGTGGGGCATCCCTTTTTTTATTTTGCACTGATCCCGTTTCTCTAAACTTTTCAACTAAATCGCGGACGTACACGTGACTTATATTTTTGTCCGGATGCCTTTCATGAAATATTTGAGCTGTTCGTGAATCTGTGAAATCATTACATATGCAAGATAATGAGTAAGAGAGAGACAGAAGATATATTTTCTCTCTCTTCCTCTCTCGAATATAAAAATGTTCCTTTTGTATATATAATTTAATATTATATATATTATATTAAGATATATATATATATATATATATATATATATATATATATATATATATATATATATATATATATACCTACATATAATATTATACTATACATATAATAAAATATTTATTATTATTATTTATGTGATATGTTTTGTATTATTTATTAAATGTTCATAATTATATTATTCTCTTGTATTTCAAAATAATAATCTCAATAAATCACTGTATGATCCAGAACTGTCAATTTTGAAATACATTTGTGTTATGTCCTCGGTAGTGTAGTAGTCAGTATCCCCGCCTGTCACGCGGGAAACCGGGGTTCGATTCCCAGTCGGGGAGGACTTTTTTGTTAATATTATTACATTATTGTCATTTTTAAATACTTATGGATATTGCATTTTAATTTGTATTGTATTATTATATGGAATTATGTTGCACTGTATTATAGTGTATTTTTTATGTATATTATTGACATTGTTAAATACTTATTAATATGGCAGTTTAATTTATATTGTATTATTTTAGGTCTAAATTTTGGTATTTTAAATATCATTTTACCGTTTTCTAAAATTAAATTAGAAGACTTTTCTAACAACGAAAAACAAACTTGTACTAAATATAAGCAAAATCCTAGCTCGTATATGGAACTTGCTTTGCTAAAAGACAGTTCAAATCGAGAAAAGCATATCTACAATAATACTAATAACATTTTATGCCCAAATAGAAATGCTGAACAAGATGAAAAGACAATTGTATTATTATATTAATTACAAAATAAACAATTAATTTTACTGCAGAGTATGTGTAAAATAAATTTGCATTCAACTCCTTTCATACATATATGAAAATAAAAATATACATTTTCATCAAAATATTGATTCAATCCTTCATTGTTAAGTAAGTTGTTATTAATTCTGTTTCTCTTTCTGATATGTCTTACCTATAGAATTACATATGTAATGATTGTGCAGATTGACTCCCAAATAAATTTGTAACGGCGAATGCGTGTATAGAAGTGTAACTTCCACTGGCAGTCCCACTGGACTGCCACACCCGTTTTTTTTATAGCATTTTCAATTATGTATCACAAGTAGTAGGGGTTTGCAATTTAAACTTTTTTGGTTGTGGTGGGTGAGGCCTAGGGTGTTGATGGGGGTGAGTTCTTTTTCATGTCATTTTAGTTCACCCTTACTATCCTAGAAAAGATTTCAAGCATTTTTCGATATCAACTTTTGTTCGTGAGAAATAGCCATTGTAAGTTTTAAAATTGGCACACTGTATAATATGTCGAGGACTGCGGTCTGAAGCTTAAATTAAATCGAAACTATTTATTTCTGGAGTACGATATTTTGTTGATTCTTCTATTTTTTTAACTTTATCAGGAACATACCACAAAATCACCGAACAATTAGATACACACATATCATTCACAATATTATAACTTATGCTGTATTTTATTTTATGAAAAACTTGTAAGGGACACATATTATATGTTCTACGAACGTAAAAAGCAGTGGCGCACCGAGGGGGGGGGTTTTGGGGGTTAAACCCCCCCCCCCCAGGACCCTATTCCGACACTGTTACTTACACATTTTAAGGACTCAAAATGGAGGTAACATCATAAAAAAAATTTTGGTGACCAACCAAAACCCCCCCCAGAGGCAAATTCTAGGTGTGCTACTGGTAAAAAGCGGCACTGATTTGATATGTGGCATTAGGGCTAACGAGTTTTGTCATCGAACCAAATGCCAGATACTTTTAGTTTATCAGAATTTTAAAATAAAACAATAGTTGGCACTTAACTTGCACGTGTCTGTCTTATAATTAATTGACTTTTTGTTTTTTTGTTAATGTGGTATATTTCGAGAAATAAACTTTCTTTTATAGTTGTTTTATATACTCAAGATCTTGATATCTGATAAATTAAATAAGTGACCTGTTGCGTTGGAATGGTGTCCTACTGCACAAAAATTTTTCTTAGAAATGCCACTCACCAGCTTAATTTAATTATATTGGTAGTTAAGCCGTTTACGTAGGGTAATATATATATATATTATATATATATATATATATATATATATATATATATATATATATATATATATATATATATATATAAACTCTTAAATATTGGGGAATTGCAGATTTCCCCAATATTTAAGAGTTTACTATATATATATATATATATATATATATATATATATATATATATATATATATATATAAATATATATATATATATATATATATTGTTTTGATTCTACTTCTTTCTTTATGTATTTGTTTATAAAAAATTAGACTTATATTTATTTTAATTAATGACACAAACTTTTTTTTGAGCTAGCCTAAATTGGTAAATAATCTCAGGGTTTTCCGTCATTCAATCACAGAAATGCAAAACCGATACTCAGAGGAAGCTCATGGATAAATAAAATTCAAAAATAAAATATAACTGTATGTATATTAAAAAAAATATTTCTACCAAAGAAATAAACACAAAATTTATTGACAGCATAAATTGCACAAAACAAACAATCTATGAAAAGAGTAAGTAACTAAATATAAAAAAGGCATATAAAGAATATAATCTTATATATAAATACAGAAGTCCTCGCAACGAAGAATATTATTAAAAAGAAATATAGAGTATCTGAATATCATTGAACAATTTTTATTTATGATGTCGGATATTATTTTGTAAGTACTTACAATTAAGTTGTACTTGTTACTTTTACGGATGCCTACCAGGCCTATGGTTAACTAAGACCGACACTTTTTTACTTTTTTTCTTAAACACAAACTGCTTCTTTCAGCTATCGGGAATCAACTCTCCACACTGTCTCCACACTTACTGTCATTTTCTTTCATTCCAAAAACTCTCTTGGCTTAACACCCACTTTCATCAATAACTTTCCTACCTTTTCATTGGTCAAAACAAATGTGCCTCTTTCTTCATTTCAACGTCTTTAGTCGTAAGTACTTTAACATTTTCTAGGAACTCCAGATTCCCGATCTCTTTCAAATAACCTTTTTCGTTAATCTTAGGTTTAAACACAAATTGTTCTTAAATGCACCTAAAAACCAATAAACAATTTCATGAATATTATCGATTAGATTACAAATATGTTAACAAAGACAACTTTAAACTGGGTTAAACCAATATCTATGTAAACAGTAGACAGACAAATAGGTTATTTTTTTAAAACAAATAGTTTCTTAAAAAAATACTTTAAAGTATTACAAAATGACAAATTTTATGTATACAATAGACAGACTTTTTTTCTTCTTCTCTGCCTTTATTTATCTACAATAATATATATATTTATGTTCTAAATGAAGGTATTTTTGGATGCCTATTGTAGTAGTTTGTTTAGTAGTGCTATGTAATAATAAAAAATATAGTACTAGTAATTGTTTTCCTATAAATATTGTAGATCCAGCTGCAGATCCTTTACTTGCTACAATATCTGAAGGTAAAGAAGTTACGATAGAACTTGTGACAGAAAATCAACTGTTGGGAATTTTCTTTGTGGGAAAAGGAGATAATTATACTAGTGGAGTAAGTAAATTTAGTACATAATACTATTGTAGTGACACTTCACCTGTCTTCAAAGGAATTTTAAATAAATCCTTGTTTTAAAAATAATTTGTTTACATACACATAGTTTTCACGGCAGATGGCTTACATAATTTAAAACTGTAATTTACGGACAACTTACGCACGATTAATAAAATCATTGTTTTCATTGCCCGTTAATGTCGTAGGTATGTTAACCTACGATAACATATTGTAAATATTAAATGCAGCTGACTGTCAATAAACGTTCTTTGAAGCAAATGTGTTAAATTTGTCCCCGAGAAATGTGAAAGGTAGGAGTTCCACCGGCTCCCAAGATCACACTATTAAATTAAAGTTTAAATAGTTTTTAATGTTTTATAAGTAATACAGTAAGTCATCCTAACGCTTTCATCCAACTTGATTATAGTTATATTATATAAACATTACTGTGTAAAAATGAATTTTAGTAGAAAATTGTACCTACTTTAAAAGCTCGGTAGCTTTCACCACCTTGCGAGTTACCTTTAACACCGACTATTCCGTCGACTAGAGATGAAAGTCAAGTGTTATCTAGAAGTAGCTGACCTGTGTAAAATTCCAAATCTTTATTATTATACTAGTGATTTTGACTGTCGCATGCGACAGGAGATTTCAATCAATTGCCATCTTCAGTCACTCCATATAACCGCCATATAAACGGCGCGTGGCACTTAAAGAGTGCCGACACAAGTGAATACTTCCCATAGTCCGTAATTACTATGTGTGTTAATGAAATTTTACGTTTGCATATAACTGAATTGTTAATTCGGAATAATTTTAAAATTCTTCACATTTAAAATAGAGGCCTTAAGCTATCTTTGTTAGAATCTATGGAAATCAACAAATTAAAAAACACAGAATAATTTTGAATGACCAACTTGAGACAAACAGTTCTCCCCTCCTCAACCTATATCATTAGAGTCTATAAAGTGTAAACGCATGCCAAAAATAGATCACTTGAGAAAGGCAATCAGCCGAAACAGCTGTAGTGATAAGAGTTTAAAATAAATTTTGGAAATTTTGAAAACAATGTTTTCAGTGTTTTATGGTTACATAAAATGAATTTTCATCAAGTAAGAAACGAATCCGCCAATTATCTTCTTCTTTGTCTATCCCATTTCACTACATCTTGTAAATCGAATTACTCCCTAATGATTTTGTGTCCTTTTGGTTTTCCCTGATATTGGTCTTAGTATCTTTATGTATGGATACACGACGTCAAAAGAATCGCCTGGAATTAACTATAAGAAGCTCAAGACCTACAGAATTGGAAGAAATTAGGGGAGGCTTATATTCAAATTTGGACGCAGAAGGCTTTGTGATGATGATGATGATCTTTATGTAATTACCATACTTTTTGTTTTATTGTTGTCTGACCGTGATTCTATTCCATACATGATTACGGGTCTGCTATATGTTTTACATATTTTAACTTTGCTGTCCGTTCGCATGTGTGGGTTGTTGCAGACAACATCTTTTTAACATCTAGATATGGCTGCGGCCTTATTTATCTGCCCTCTTAGGTTAGCTTAGGGTAGGATTGACTGGATTATGGTAACTGGATTAATCTACGCCGAGGTATTTGAATTGGTTAAGGTGTTCTGTAAGTTTGTTTTACAACACGAGCTTATATCTAATAATTTATTTTTAGCTGTAGTAATGCTCTTTGTTTTTGTGTGAATATGTTCATGTAAAGCTGATTTCATGCTTGGTAGGAGCTATAAAGTTGTCTTTGAAGGTTGTCCTTATTTTCATCCATAACTACGCGACTAAAGGTTTCTGCCGTTTCGAGACAGTTTTTGAAAACGATTTATTTCAATACAAATTAAAAACTTCGTATTGCAAGAATGAAATTATTTATTTGACTTGTAGTCCAGTCGTCAGAGATGTGAGCCCTAAACATCATACGAGCAAGCTGAATTTTGGTGAGAATATCAATTTTGGAACCCCAGAAAAGATGCAAAAAAAAGTCTACCACACTTCGTTTTTTAGTCATATTTCAAATGCCTCAACAAACATGAGGCATTTGAAATATGACTTAAAATGCAGAATTTAAACTTTTACATTACAAACGCATCTTCCGAGAAATGCCTCCAAGAGGACGGTTTGGGGTGTAAAGTGAAATGTAAGAGTATAGTGTAAATGAAAAAGAGCAGTTTTAAACGTTTTGTGTCGTTTTTAATGTGAATGTTAAAATTTAGCATTTTTTAAACATATTTCAAATGCCTCACAATTGTTGCTAAACTCAAAACTAAAATTTCATGCTGGAGGTTTTAAAGATTAGGCTCTAGTAATTGAAACTCCATAGTGGTCGATCAATGAAAGGGATAATTTGTATTGATCTCATGAGAATCATAGAAAATGGCAAAAATCGCGCCATGGTTATTTATTTAACATTAAAACGTATCTAAATTTTTTTCGATAGGATACTTTCGATAGGAATGCATCCGATCGAATTTATCACCGTTTACAATAACATGTGCGTTGTCAGGTGTACGATAATTATCGTTTTATACGATAATTTTACCTTTATCCACAAAAAACATTGGTACGTATTCGTATACCATAATAGTAAATTATACGATAATTTCAGTTGATGCTATGATCATCCTCTTTAAGATCTTATCTCGAGTTTTCAATGTAACATATGTACAAACGTTGGAATGAAAAAACATTTCTCGGTCGGTCGCTAAACATCAACATATTAACGCAAAGCAAGCAAAATAAAATAAGAATTAATGAATAAATTGAAATGGAAACTTTTTTACCTATTCTTGGAATGTGTTTTACCAACATTTGTGGAATTAAATAAATTGAATTAAACTAAATAAATTGTTCCAAAACAATAAAGTAATTATGACAAATTTGCACAGCCAAATCATTTCAATGTATAAAGATATATTACTTACTTACATGGACCCACAATATGTAAGACAAATTAATGTTGAAACAATTGTTCCTTAAGATATTACAAAATTTATTGACATTAACAACAAGTACCTATAGTATTTTTCATATAAAAATTCGTGCACGTCATTCAAGATTTACGACGTCAGAACCCCACAGCGTTGCCAAAACATCAGAATAGTTAGTAAGTGAGGAATTTTTAAAATGTCAACTATTTGTCAAACTATTATATTAACAGTAAATACACTTAGTTTTAAGAATACTGCAACAACGCTGCAACACACTAAAATCCATAGGAAATCATTTTAATACAAAATTATACATTCTAAAATTTAAACTTACCACTTTTAGAGCATTAATAGTATAAATATCCCGCCATTATTTCTTGTTCAAAATAATCTATCTTATATGAAAGCTTATCAGCTTTCTACAGACTATTTAGTTGTTTTGGCATAGCACAATCACAATACACAACAATAATTAGTTTTTAAAGCTATTAATCTAAATTTAATATGTATTTATAAATACAACCTATTAATATATAATATATTATGATCAAATTGTGTAAGAAATCATAACATAAACAAAATTCTTACTCTAAAAAAGCGGCAACCCTTTAAAACAATTTTGCCACACGCTGAACTGTCAAAAAAATTTGAAGTATTCCTGTATCAGTTGCGTACAATTGTCTAATATATTTAATTAAAATTATTATTTTGTGGAATATTAGACTTAAAGAGTTATTTTATAAAATTTATATTATTAATAATAACAAATGTTTTTGGTTATTTAATCAATATAATTCTAAAATTCCCAATATAATGATAATTACATTTTTCTGATTATTATACCATGTTGACGCCTATGAAAAATCGAGCAGTTCCGTATGGGTTTCGTATTATTAGCTGTGTTAGGAAAATTTGAACTCTCAAGGTTGACGTTCTGGAAATTTTAAATATAAGTCACTTTATATAAATTGTGACGTGCGCGCATTTTTATATGAAAAATACTATATCTAGGAATTGGGGTGACGCAAAATAAGAATGATGAATTGAAACAGGATTTTTACTAAAAAAACAGGCGTTCCTTAATTAAAGCTCATATGAAAGTAAAAAAAATATTTTGCAGATCCAGTCATAGGAAAAATTCATCTTTTAAATAAAAGTAGCTTTAACAGTTGCCAAAGTCTTTTACCACTAACGTCAAAATTATCCCGAATTTGTAATTCTCAAGACTTACAAATGGTACAAAACATCAATGAGGAATGGAGGAAACTTCGACAATACCAGGATGTTACAATAGAATTCTAAAATCTTGATGAATTCTGTTTTAAAGTAGATCAAATAAAACATTTTGACGGTAATCCTCTATTTGCTAATTTGAGTGACTTTGCATCGTCTATATTACCTTTGCGTCATTCAAATGCAAGTTGTGAAAGACAATTTTCAAAAATTTAAATTTTTACAGATGAAATGCCGGAACCACTTGGTAACAGACATTTTATATGGCATTATTCATTCATCTCAATCAGTGTATCTTCAAAAGGCTTGTATTTTTTACACCTTCAGAAATAATGGCTAAAAGTATGAATACAACCAATTTATACAATAAACAAGCTGATGGTAAACTGCAAGAAGTTCATATTAACTAAATAATGAATATTTTTTACTTTAGGTTTTTTCCTTTTACAAAAAATTAAATATATTATTTTTAATTCAGTGTTCCTAAAATTCACCGTTGTTAAATCACCAGATGTTAGTCACCATTCCCTAAATCACGTTAACCGAGAATATTATTATATTTATTCTATAAACACGTTTTGTGCTACGGTGATTCTGAAATTGGTATCTGATATATCTGGTCAACGGTCACTTAGAAGATATTTTCTTACTAAGAAAGAGTAAGAGAGTTTATCATTAGAATTAAATACGTATTGACACAAGTAGTTCTACACAAAAAGAATTGTTTAGTCTAAGAAATGCAAAATCGTAACACGACAACTGTTTTATTAATTAATTCAATAATTTAAATGTGTAAAATATAATAAAATGCGTTCGAATTTATGTTTTAGTATGGAGTGATCCTAATTGAAATATACCAAAAAGGTTTAGCCGAAAAAGACCAAAGATTGCAACCAGGAGATATGATAATGGAAGTTAATGGTATATCTTTACGCGAGGTAACTTTTACAACAGCATCACAAGCTTTACGTGAAACAGGACCTAAGGTAAATCATAGGTATTTTAACAAGTTTTGCTTTTATTTTGGATAACCGCGACTATGATAACGTCATTCGAAAGAGCTTAAGGCTGTACTTAAGTCTTAAAATTTCTCGAGTCTGCAAATTTGAGTAGTAAGTTTGGTCCTTCTCGATGAAATACTGTATTCGGTTTTTGGATTCTTGCACTTCTGATTATGTGTTTTAGAGCTAAGTTGAAGAGTTGTGCTGAAAGTGAATCTCCCTGTTTTAGTCTATTGTTTATTTCAAAATGTCTCCGAGTATTGTTGTCCAACTTCCACCGTACATCGTAACCGTTCCATACACATCCGTATCACCCTGACTAGTTTTTTTTGGAAAGCCAAAGTAACAGTAACATTTTTAAGTTTAGTTGCAATTTCAGTATTATCATGGTATTTAACGTTGTTGTTTATGCCACGAATCTTACATTCGTACCTTGATAAAGGTGGCAAAAAAACCACCGAAAGCTTGGATTCAGAATAAATAGCAAAGCTCTATTTTTTATTGACTACCACACCCAAAAAGAAAAAAGTATTTACACATATTTTTTCCAAACTAGTCAAAAAACTTTGGACTACTTTTATATATATATATATATATATATATATATATATAAATATATATATATATATATATATATATATATATATATATAAATATATATATATATATATATATAAATATATATATATATATATATATATATATATATATATATATATATATATATATATATATATATGTACATTATCACATTTTGTTAATTTTAATTTTTAATTTATAGGTAAGACTAACTGTCTACAGACCACTTCAATCTGATTACACTTCTATTGAAATAAATTTAACCAAGAAGCCAGGAAGGGGTTTGGGATTAAGTATAGTTGGTAGAAAATGTCTTAAAGGCGTTTACGTGGCGGAAATAGTAAGTATTTTTTAATATTGTAAAATTATATTCTGTTTTTAAAAAAAAATGTACAAAATGGGTGGACACTAACATGCCTAAGCATAGTGAAAGGAACATCTTGTAAACAATATATATCATGTTGAAAAGCACATGAAATGGGTTTGAATATAATTTGTCATTATTTGATCATTTGGAGTTTGTTCATAATTTTTCATGGTTATGTCACCGACTTCTTACAAAAACTATTGATCAACAGCCAAACATTTATTAACTTTAGATCAATGGTTTAGTTAATATGTTCAGAAAATTTTATGTGAGCGTAAACGACAATTGATTGCAATAAAAATTAAATTTTACGTTTGTTTTTGACGTTTCGATTTCCATTCCCAAAATCATTTATGAAAAGGAAAACTATAGAGTACTGTGTAAAAGGGAAGTGAAAAAAAGTATAAAAGCGAATATTAGTTAAGCTATTATTTTAAAGCTGTTAAAGCTCTAAAAGAAGATGAGTCCATAATAATATAACCAGCTGACAATGGGAACGTAACTGTAATCATGGACAAAATTCAATACCAGAAGAATATAGAAGAATTAGTCACAAATAAATAATACAAAACAACTTAAAAAGGGCCAAACCAAATCATTGGAGAACCAAATATATAAAATACTACACAAATTTAAGGAATGCATGACATATTATTAAATATAAAAACCAACACCTGAAAAATACTCAATATACTGAGTCCCAAAAATACACACAGAAAACGTATCCCTGAAACCAATTTGCATCAGCATGGGTTTGCCTTGCAGCAAACTGCTAAAGTTAATCCTATATATAATACAGCCATCAGCACGTAACACAACAAAAGAGTTTATATTATTTTCTGCAAAAACTAGTAAAAATAGAGTACAATTCTAATAATATGCTATTTATTTTTGTTAATACCTACCTTCCCACGTAACAATTTCATGTTTTTAGAGATTCATAGAACATCACTTTTCAGAAAAAGTATATGTTAAGAACACTGTACGAAAAGCCTCATGAGTCGTCTCCTAAAATTGTTCTTAAAAATAATCCATAAGAGATTTTACAAGCTGTATAAAAATTAAATTTCCCCTAACCAGTTCGGGTTCATAAATGCTGTTGGTACGAGAGAGGCTTTGTTCTCAATATAAGCTTGTCTGGTTAATTATGAGAAAGCGTTTGATCCAGTACAACTCGCCAAGATGGGTCAAATACTAAAAGGCGCAGGAATTAACAACCAAGATCTAAAAATAATTAGAAACCTTTACTGGAATCAGACCGCAAATCTCAGAGTTGAACATGAATCCACCGAATATGTGAAAATCATGCGTGGAGTGAGGCACGACTGTATTTTGTCTCCACTAATCTTTAATCTTTACTATGAAAGGGTATTTATCGAAGCTTTATACTAAACTGAAAAAGACATTCTACTAAACGGGTACCTACAACATCAGATATGCAGATAATACCATAGTATTTGTGGACAACCTAGATGACCTACAAGTGCTTATAAACAAAATCCCATATTGCAATCAACAATATGGACTCAATATAAACGTAAAGAAGACAAGATTATTATAACTAGCAAAAAAAAGATAACAAAAGGACAACTCTACGTCAACTAAACACCAGTAAAAAGAGTGAAGTACTTCAATTACCTCGGCACCATAATAAATGAACAATTGACCAACAATCAGGAGATAAGAGCGCGCATCAGAAAAACTAGATCCACGTTCAACCGGATATGGACCTTCTTCAAGAGCTACAATCTCTATCTTAGTATAAAAGTACAAATGCTGCAATGCCACATCTTCTCTGTCCTCTTCTATGGTATTGAATCGTGGACCTTGAACTGTAATTGAAAGTTCTTCTTTTGAGCACCAGATAGTTTTTCAGTTTAAAGCATCTTAATAATGAGATTGCTTAATAATGGTTACATCTAACCATTATAACTAAATCTTAGAGGTGATAACTGATAACACTCCTCTTTAAGGACAACCTTACCGATCTAGGTAGGTCACTGTATTGTTACGACAGATTTATTCCATATAGAAAAAGTCTCTTGACAAAAAAGAACAACTTTTAAAAATCCAAAATATTCTAGATGTCATCGAAATATCCCGAAATGTTCCGTAAGATTTGGAACGGAAGAAAATAGTATATAAGTAGGAAGTTAAGAGTTCAAACAGTAGTAGTAATTGAGCCTTTGAATAGTTCTCATTTCAGTTGAAAGTTATAATTAAGTATTGTAATATTGTTTTCTATTTTAAATAAAAGTAATTTTAAAGAAGTGTAGAGTTGCTGACAGTGGTAGGAAAGATATATTAAGTAATTGTTAATGAGTGATGTATTTGACCGTTACTTGATAGATGTTCAATTTATCTAAGAACAAAACACTGAAAGGTTTTGTTTTCTACTATACAATTCTTTCTAGGCAACCCTATTAGAAATGACAAGACCCGTACTTTAAAAGACTTGAAAAGAAAAAGATTTGTAAAGCAGGAAATAAATCTTAAGATGACCGCAGTTAAACAAGAAAAAGATAATGATCGTACTTCCCTGGAAAATTTTAAAAAGAAAAAGAAACATAATGACAGTCATACGAGAATGCCTTAAAAATGGAGTAAATCTATTATGCAGAACATAACCAAACATAGTGGAATGAGATGTAAAAAAAGGCGTACTGGGCTCAATGGAAATGTAGGTGGTATCTTTCTAATAATCTATTATATCGGAAATCGGAAAGTCTAGATGGAGTACGTATAATTCAACAATTGGTACTGCCAAAATCACACATTAAATTGTGTTGCTGGAATGCAAAAATTTTAAAGAAAATTTGGAAGTTTACGAATTTGCTCGTACAAGTTTAAAGCTTCTAAGTGATAAAGCCAAGACCAGGCTCGATATGTATCCTACCGGGATAACTTTCAAAAGAAGTAATCCAGTATGGTTACACAGGTCCCACACGTAAGAAAAGATTTTGTCCGAAACTTCTACGAAACTGAGAGGACTCGCACACCATCCTGCAGAAAACAAACGATCTAATCTATCACATCCAGTTTTCGGATAAAAGTAAACTCAAGTTAGTTCATGTCGAGAGATTAGCTCCATACCAAGAAACTCAATTCAACCTGTTGACTTATGTCGGTACATCATAGACTGGTTATTTAAGGAGAATAACTATAAAGCAGGGAGCAGTATTACGACAGTTCCGTAAGATTTATGTCATATAAAAAAAGTCTCTCGGCGAAAAAGAAAAAGTATTAAAAATCTAGAATGTTCTAGATGTCATCGAAGTATCTCGAAATGTCGTGTACGGTTTGTAACGTTAGAAAATGTTTATAAATAGGATGTTGATATTTCAAGTAGTAGTAGTAATTGATTTTTTAAACAGTTCTCTCATTAAGTTAAAGTTGTTATCAGATATTGTAATATTATTGCTGTTTTGAATAAAAGTGATTATAAAGAAGAGTAACAGTATTTCTAGTACCGTTTAAAAATTTAATTTCATATAACTTTTGGCTTTGTTGAAGGTTTCGAATGTACTAGCCTTTAATTTTGCCAATGCCTTGTTCTATTAAGGTATATTTCTGTTGACGGATTTATTCTGGATGGGATAAGCTTCTTCATAACAATTTATTATCATACTATTCAATCAGTATGAACCTGTTTTAAGATCTGCCGTTTCAATAATATAATTGTCGCCTTCATCATCTGACCTTATGTAGTTTATTCTTGTATAAGTTTCGGTATACGACAGGACTCAAATTGTTCACGCTCCACTTCAAACTCGAAATGCGGATCTAAGATTTGACATTGTGGCTTCATCAAAAGCATTTTATATTTGGCATAAAATATATTTGTAGCAAAGCAACTAATTATAGGATTGTAGATGATATCCAGTACCTCTTTCCCAATTGCAGTGATAAATGTGAATTTGTTACCTTTGTTAATGATGTATATTTTAATATCTAATGTATAATCTTTATTTTACAAGACGATAAATATTCTAATAGGATTTCACCTTATTTGTTTGTCTCTGTTGCACCATACAGTATTGTGGGAGTTTGAGTCATATCCAATTATAAGCTACCTATTCGTTTTGTTGCACCAGCTGATTAGGTTTTCAACTTCTTCTGGTAAATCTTTATCACCGAAAAAATAGGTAGATGCTACTATCATATGCCTTTTAACTAATTCGGTGAAAATTTCCACTTCATCATTATCAGTCATTAACTTCTTAGCAGATGTGTGGTGGTTCATCATTGAGCTTCAGCGGTTCGGATAGTTTGATTAATGATAATTTCCACTTATATTGTTGTAAATTACAAAATAAACTTTGAAACAGAAGTAAGTTTAATTAAGTTTAAAATGAGCAGACAGGCTCTTGGTGTGCCATAGATCAACTAAACGAGTTCTTTGGTAGTGCTTTAACATTCTATTTGTAATTTTTGGCTCTTGAATTTGTCCAATATCACTTAGTTTTTTGTTGAAGCTCCTACTAAGCACGCTTAATGCAGCTTTTGAGTGATGTGCAGAAGTTTCACTGGTTCAACGAAAATAATTTTTTACAGATACTTGGGATCTTTATTCTATCCTTTGTGGTTTTTACAAGTCTTCGTATTATTTGGCTTTTTGCTGGTGAGCTTTATTGTACTTCCGCTTGAAGATACAGAATTGGATCTAGGCTGGTCAGAGTGGATTTTTGTGGTAACATTCTTACCTGGCCTTATTTTAACAGATACTTAAATCTCTTTATTGCTACAATACTTAAACTTTCTCGTTTGACCTTTCGGTTTTGTTGAG
Source organism: Diabrotica undecimpunctata (assembly GCF_040954645.1). NCBI lineage: Eukaryota > Metazoa > Arthropoda > Insecta > Coleoptera > Chrysomelidae > Diabrotica > Diabrotica undecimpunctata. The sequence goes on along the minus strand of NC_092805.1, from coordinate 62,852,541 downwards.
CTTCGTTATAATTTTTGTAACTAAAAGAATTACAGTTTAGTATTTCTTTTCTCCAGTATTATGCTATATAGCAGAATCCAGTTCCTTAGTTTCCTGATGTTTATGAATGGTATTTCTCTTCCTGTATTTGATTTATTTATATTCGGTTTATTTGTTCTTGGTGTATTGTTGTCTCATGAGAAGGTAGGAATTAAACTGTTACTTTTAGTAGAGTCTCGCATGCCGTAAGAAAGCTAATAAAATGTAACTAGGTACAATAACGACTGGTGCCTGAAGTCCGCATAGTAGTGACTAAGCATTTCCTTAACCTTGAAGCGCAGTTTCTGCGCTGCGCCAAGAGCCCTCGGAGTGTTGTTTCACCACGGGTTTGAGAAGGATTTTTTTGTTTCTATCCGCTTGATTGATCAATTGAGGCAAGTACTCACATCTGTGTGAGCATCTCAATTTCACTCTCTCTGTTATGGTTAGCCTTAGTTTCTACTCTGTCGTGCTCACATCAAAAATTCAGCGACAATACAGAGCCCCCCCGTACGACAAATAGTAGTAATTGTTCGACAGTGAAATCTGGCACATATTAATATCTTAATTATAATTATAATTCTTATTTTCCGTCTTTTATTTACTGCACACTATTTATTTATAAAGCTCAACATACCTTGAAGGCCAGGGCTGAAAACTTTAATTTCCCAATACAATTACTGTTTACATTTATTTATATAAATTACATTTATAATTTCTAATTTTTCCACAATTTCTTAAGCACTTCCTTCCATTTATTTCTGTCTAATGCTTTTTTTTCTAGTTCCCAATATTACTTTATTGTAAGTCTTTATATACGGTATCCTTACATCTCTGTCTTGGCCTACCTTTTCTTCTTTTTTAATTTGCTTTCATGATGGTACAATTTTCGGCATTCTTTCATTTCCCATTCTTTTAATTTGTTCTAAATATTATATTCCCTGTGCTTCGATTACCGTCACTATTTTTGGTTCATTATATTATAGTTCTTCAAGTTCTTTATTCTTTCTTTTTTCTCCATTGATCGTCTATTTTCAAAGCTACATATATTGCTCTTGGCAATATAAGTAGCTGTGGCCATGCTAACTGTTTTGTAGATTCTAATTTTTCTTTTTCTTGAGACATATTTGGATTTCATTAATAATTGCAATGTTATATACTTTTTGTATAGAGCATTGCAATGCTCTATATATATATATATATATATATATATATATATATATATATATATATATCGTCCGCTTACTACCAATACCTCCTATCTCGATTCAAACTGATTGTACAGGAGAGCCAAAAAACTGTTTTTATTTTTAATGGTTATAAATAGAAACTAAAAGGGTTTGAGGTATTGTTTTATTTATGTTATTAAGTATCTTACAAAGCACAAATTGGTTTTATGACATACAGGAAGTTCTCTGTGTAAGTTAGTAGATATTGGTACAAGATAACACTTACTTTATTAGAACTTAGGAGTTATTTCTACACATGTTTAATGGAAAAGTTAACAGGTTTCTTCAATTATTAATTTATTATAATAACAATAATTACTAAGTTATTCTATCTAATCTTAAATCGAAAGTACTAATAATAAGAATGTTTTTAATTCTCATCCGCTCGAAGTTCCTCACACACAATACTTAAGATTTAGTTCTTTGTGTTAGTTATGGGGCAGATGATCATAATAGATGTGACAATCAGGAGGAATCACTTTTTTAATTCCTGTAAGTGTTTATACTTTAATGCAGTAATGGGTATTGGACTACTGCGTACAGTCTTGTACTCATCACAAACTGGAATTTGCCGAGGTCTTATTGGTAGTTCCATCCATTCTTCGTCGAAGTTAAGCTTCACCTGAAGACATCCAGTAGGTTTATAATCAATAGCCCTCATATCTACTACTTTAGGATCACCGGCGTTTCGTCCAGGTCTTAGTGTCGAATATCTCCAAGTTGATTGATCTGCATAATTTTTAAAAAAAGAATGAAGTACCAATAGTGTTTCATATGGGAATGGACGTTGTTTTGCTTCCTGTGTTGCAGATACGTAATCACTAGGCATGTGGATACTGCGATTTTTTAATTTTCGTTCAATTGCACTATGTACTGAGTCACATTCCATTTGAGTGTGACCGACTTCTAAGTATTTTTGGGTTACTGATATGTTATGAATCATTGCAAAATTCAGCAAAGCATTAGAAAGAGTAATATTCCTATTTTGATTTGTGCAACCATCGGTAGAGATCACAATAGGTAAACCTTTAGGTAAGCAGTGACGTGTCAAGTAATCAATTAGTAATGATGCAAAAGTAGAAGCGTTTAAGTCTGCCTCAGTCTCAGTAAACCAATAACAGGTGGCATGATAGGATTTAACATTATAAACTGTATAGTTGTGCATTGATAATTTTGTCTTAAAATATATTGCACTAGCTGTGACATGAGGACAAACTTTAATTGCCTGGAGATCAGCAGTGAGTACAATGCACTCACCCTTTTCCGCTTTCAACTTGTCAGTGATCTTTTCCTCTCTAGCTAATTTTTTTCTCGTAAGATGTGCTTGATATTCATGTGCATCAACGTTACCTACAGAATGAGACGCACACGTATTACACATGTCTTTTTTTATTTGATGAATAGACAAGTTTTTCGCATGAAATTCTTCATGGAATTTCTTAACTGAAAACGATGTAATGTTTTTTTCCACACAATATTCTTTGTAAAGATTGTAAAGGTGAGCTTGTGACTTGTACATAGGCTCAAGGAACAATTTACTTATATTTTGCCTGTTGTAATGAGATGGCATCTTCGGTAGCGAGTCAAAAAAATTATTTAAAGCCTCGGATTGTTTTAAAACTGTTTCTGGAACAGTTTTCCTACGGTTTGTATTCTGATTGTCCTGGGAAAGCTGGATACCATAAAAACTTTTTTTCGGCCATGACTGAACGGTGAATGAACCTAATCCTGTTGTGTTTAAAAACATAGTGCGGCATACTGGAATAGTTTTTGTACCGTCATCATCTTTAATGGGTAGTGAAAATTTTAGGGTATTGCTTCTCTTCGAATTTCCGGGTATCGTTTTCAGTGCTGTACTTTTTTTCTGTACATTGGAGCATACATACATTTTTCTTTGATCCCAATTAAGCTCTTTCCAGAACTTGGTAAAAATAGTTTCTCTTGAATATTCAGTAATTTTTTCACACATTCTCTTCTTACTTTTCTTACAAAAATTGGAAGTGCAAGTCGGTCCCATTTTACGCTCACTTCGTAGTTTATTATGTTTCATTTTACCATCTTTAGGTTTTGTGTATCCAAGATACGCTTTTCCTTCCATTCTTAATCGTTTATTTCGATTTTTTTTCCAATTTTCCTTCTGGGCGTTTCGTCTTCTTTTCAGTCCTTCGCTCACATTGCCGTGAAAAACTTCTTCAATTATTTCTTTTTGAGCTGGTAGCGCCTCTTGATCTGATTGTGAGGATTCTGACGTATCTGACAGTACAGTTGGCTGCACATAGTTGTCATCAGAGCCTGAAGAAAAATCCGACTCAGATAAATCTACAGCATCTGTTTCTGGAGATGCATCTGGTATATCAAGATCTGCACCAAGTGTGCCCGTTGATTTATTAAGAAATTGGCTGTTTTGATCAGGCTGAATACTCGTATAGTTGACATTCCCCATCTCTAAATAGTCTGAGTTTGTCTCAATATCTTCAAAAAATGGTTCTGCTTCATTACTTAAGATGAGAGAGATGCATGAATCAGTTGTTTGCAAAACATGTTCATGTTGCTCCGGTAAAGTTATATTTATGCAAATCGGGAGAATTGCTTCTTTTAATCGTTCGGTGTTAATAATATCTGGTGAATATGGCTTATTCGGTTCAGGTAGGGTTAACGGCTCACCTGATGCTGTGTCGGTTGACTGGCACAATTCAAGCAACCGCAATGTTCTACTGGATTTTAGTGGATTTCGTGACCTGAAATAGTAATGAGTTGAAGTAATCCTTCAAAAATAACTGACTTCACAATACTAATTACTGCTTACCCGTAAAGGAAACGTATCTACAGGGTTAGTTTTTAGTGTGACGTTGGTTGATAATATAGTACTTCTTCATAACATACAGTGCATTTATTTCATAATAATTTCGAAGTAAAAATGGTCATAACTCATTATATACCCTGTATATAGTAGCATAGAACCCCATATTCTAAGAATACGGATTATGACAGAAATCTAAATATGAAAAAATATCCAGAGTGTTCCATTTAAAATTTTCTTTGATTTATCACATAGTTATTAATCATCCTGTAGAATTTGGCATATTTTCAAGGAAAATATCGTTGCCATTCTTCAAAGTAATTTAATATCTGTACTATAACAGAACTATCGACCAATGTCACACTAAAAACTCATCCTTTTATGTAAAAAAGAAATATCTCCTATATTCATAGATGATTAAAAATACATCTAACGTATGTAAAATTTCTGGCGTGGAAATAACTACTATCTCTAAATTTTTTTGCATGAAAGGCAAGGCAAATCAAAAACAAATTATCTTTCTATTTTAATTAGTCCTACTTGTGAGTATGAATGTTAAATATAAGATAAGCATTAAAAATAATACCAAATTGTACTAAAGAATTTTAAAATACTTACATTTTCGTGGCGTGTTGCTGTTATTCACTAATCCCATATAAAAATAGCAGGCAAGTGAAAGATAGGAGATAATGCTTCTTAGAATTTGACTGTTTAAAATATAATGTATTTCCACTGACAGTAATTTAATCTTTATGGCTTGATTTTAAGATGGGATGTCTTGGCATGCGGTATTAAAAATTTTAATTTAATTGTTATCAAATGTAAAATAAGACTCCTTATATTACCTGTGTTCGATGGATTCAAAGATTTTCTAGTTGTCCTTTATCGAGATAGAGAAGAAGGATAATAATAAAAGAAAATAGTATATTACAAAAATTAGGTATTCTTTATTTTATATAAAAAAGGAATAAAACAATTTTCAACTTCTGCCGCTATCTTATCAATCAGCATACAAGATAATAAATGAAATTTTTATAATAATAAGATTTTAAATCTACATAAAATTTATAATAAGTGAAAACCAATTTTTTTTAAACTTTCCTTTACTTGAAACAAAAACAACAAAACTTTAACTTTTGATTAGTCAACAAAACTCAATTCTTTAAATTTTAATGATAATAACCATGATTTCAACACAGATCCTTCACAGATACCAATTTCAATTGTACAAAACACTTACAGTTTTTTTTTCTTATTGCATTTTATGTTGGCACATACCCAGAAAAATCCAGTCTCCTCAACGATATGATATATCCTCTTTGGCACCTCGGCTCCTTCCTAACGTCTCTGCAAACCTCCTGCAGACTACACAAAAACACCTGATTCACTTCTCCAAAAACTCAGCTACTTATTTATGCCACAAGAACCTCCTTTTGTCAACTTGATGCCGTACTTTCACATATACTTCACAAAATGCCCACGGTAGATACTTGGACCTCTTTTAATCTACTTGTTATCTCCTTCTGCAAAACTATTCACTTCTTTTCACAATGCCGGTATCCAAACTCACGAACCACACCCTATCTTCTAACAAACGACTGTTTCCTTCGATGGCCAAATTACAACTGCCTCTCCCCGTCTCCTAATCAGGCTAACCCCATAACCATTCAAAAACGACTATCCAATCCAAAAGCTCAAATCTTATTTACTACTGTTAATGTTTGTTCTAAACATTCTGTGTATCATTTGGGAAGACCAAATTACTGTTTAGAGAAAGAATAAATAAAAATTGATTTTTCTATCCTCAGTCTGTTAATACACAATCTATACCTGTTTCCAAAGATTAGAATATGGTCATTTAATACACAAACAATGACAAGATTAACTTACAGGTAAAATGTCTTCTAATTCTACACAAAGGGGTTTTTTGATAATTTTGTTGGAAACGGAAAAGGTCGTTTCCAAAAATTTCTATTCTTATCTACACTAAATTTTATCTTAAATTACTATATACATTTTGTTTATAATGATATCTTAAAATTTTATTCCGATGGATCTTTTTATTTATTTTTTTCTTTGGTTGGGAAAGAAGAAGTATGACAATATATATATATATATATATATATATATATATATATATATATATATATATATATATATATATATATATATATATATATGTGTGTGTATATATTGTCACCTTTTTTGTATATTCGGTACACGCTTGCTGTGGCTCGCTATCTTGGCATTTTTCTGTTTCTTACATGCTTTTTATCAGTTTATAATCTCTTTACGTAGTCTTTTTCCTTCTGTTTTATCAGTTCCGCCGATATATCCATTATTCCTGGGCTTTTATTGTTTTTTGGTCCCTTTATTTCTTCTTTCTATTTCTTCCATTGTGGGTATTTCTATTCCTATTATTTTCAATTTCATGAGTTGTTTCCTTTTGTTCTTTGTTTTTTTTTAACAATTGTGTAAAGAAAGTTTGCCAATTGTGTTTGCAAAAGTGACTTACATAACTATAGCACAAGAGGTGCAAACAACATCAGAACAGTTAAGTATCGTTTGTGTACATCACAAAAAAACTCAATTGACTATAATATTGTAATGCTATTTATTTATGTCTATTTAATTTATAATGTCTTTATCAAAAGGTTCTTATCTAAATTTATTAAAAAGCACAATAACTGATATTAATTTATTTATCACTAAACATACATAATTTATTAAGAAGCGAACGTGACATATAGTTATTTTTAGGCCAGGATATTTATCGTAACAATATATACAATGTCCTACCTAAGGATTTAAAACACCTTTCGACGAATAAATGTAAAGTAAGTCTGAAAAGATACCTTTTGAGATTTGCTTTTTACTCTGTTAGTAAATACTTTGATAACTTCAAGGCAGTAACATGAACATGGATGTACTCACTATGTTGGTATATGTCTAACTTTGTATATTTTACGTTTTATTGTATGTTATGCGCATTAATGTATTTTCATCTCCTATTGTATTTTGTGTGTGTTATATATTATCTTTTTTACTTATACATATAATTGACTTTCTACAAACAAATGTAAAATTTGTATACGTAGTTAAATAAATCTTGAATCTTGAATCTTGAATCTTGTTTTAGATGAACGGTGGTACGGCAGAGTTGGATGGTGGACTTATGAAGGGTGATTTAATTACTGCAGTGGATGACAAAGATCTGGAAAATTGTAGCGAAGAAGAAGCGAGTGTAATATTGAAAACTGTAACAGGCAACGTTCGATTGAAAATTAATCGATGCAAATTTATATCAAAATAAAGTTTTTTTAAGGGTCTAATTTTTATACTAAAATTAAAATTATTCTTGCTTAAATATTGTATGAAATAATTTCAACGAATGTGTCATTTACAAAGGTTATATCTCTGTATATAATATCGACATACTTGTAATTTCTGACAAACAAATATACATTTTCTCTTTAAAAATATACTGTTAAGGTTTTTCTCCGAGCCTTCTTTCAGTGGTAAAGTATTGTTGTATTTTAGGCATGTCAAGAATTATTGCATGTAATACGAAACAAATATGCTGTTTTGAATGGGTCACCAGTATTGTACTGGGTGTACTTGTTATACAATTAAAGTGATATTTTATTGAAATTTGGATTAATTTTTTTTATTTTTACTTCCTTTTATATAAACTGTTGTAAATTGATGTATTTAAAAATAAATAGTAGTCTTTTCAATATGATTACAACTTTGATTTGAACGTATGTTGGCACCAAATCTTATGGTTGTCTAGAAAGAAACAAAAAAAAATAACCTTCAATCAACGAAATATTAATTTGATTAATATGTAATATAAGGTTGTATATTGCTGCAATTAATTCTACAAGGAAAAGTAGAAGGAAAACGAGAACCAGGAAGACGCAGAATTTCCTGGCTGAAAAATCTACGTACGTGGTTCAACACAACTACCACAAATCTTTTCAGAGCAGCAGTGTGCAAAATACAGATTACCATGATGGTCACCAATATCCGAAACGGATAGGCACTACAAGAAGAAGACATGTAATACAATGTCTAACCTATAACAAACGTTTCCGTTAGTTCTATCCAGTTTGTTTCTTAGAGATAGATCTGACATTAAACATATAACAATAAATGAAAATACAATATATAATTTAAAAAAAATTGTTATAGCACAAAATATACGAAATGTTTAACTATCCCAGGTTAAGTGTAGTTAAATAGTAAGAAATTAATTAAATTTTGTTTTTCTTCTTCTGTACTATTTATTGTGAACGTCGACTATTAACAAATAAGGGTCATATTTTATTAACAGCTCGTCTAAAAACCCCTACAGATGTCAGGAACAATCAATTGAGTAGGATTTGTATCTATGAGTTTATTGTTGCGGCATCCACCTTACCTTAAAGGATAATATCTATTATGTTATCTCAGGTAGATACTTTTCTACGATCCCGGTAGAGAATAGGTTTGCTTCAGGAAAGCGATCCTAACCACGCGAGCCATGCTTTGCTCTTAATTACTTATTAAGAAAAACCATGTACCATCCATTTATTTTTTCAAAATCTAGTTACCTATTTCCATCCCTCCCTGGTGTAGGGGAGCAGCAATAATCAATACCAGCTCAAGACGTAGAGAAAATGATCCCGGATTGACTTGAAACTGGAATACCATAAGCATGACTAGATCAGTTAGAAGGGTTGTGGTACTTCGATGGGGAAGTCAGCCGAAAACCACCCATTATTGTTCCTTATTTAATTTATCATGGCTAAAATTCTGATATATGATTTTACTGATCATAGATTTCGGAAAACAAGATCCGACAGGGAAGGCATATCTCTAACATACCACATGGCCTTTCAAGTTGCCATTAAGCAAAATATCTATGAAACACCAAATACCACATAAATATCAAGTGGTACTGTAAAAATCTCAGAAATAAACACAAAGATAAGAACATGGAACGTGACTAACATGTACAAAGCAGAAACTACCCATAACAGCGTCCGGGAAATAAACAGACTCGTTATTGGCATCCTAGGAGCCAATGAAACAAGATGGCCAGATACAGGACAACACCAAATAAGAAACGATTACAAAATATATTTCTCTGGAAATATTGATTACCAACATGATATGGCGTAGCCGTTAAAAGAAAATCTCTAACATCTGATAAAATATGCTGTATCAATTTTATACCTTATTCTGCACAAGTAATGTTACTCTAGTTAAAGCCAACACACGGAAAACTTAATATAATCCAGATCTATGCACAAAGCAGACAAATATTGTGAACAAATATAATTCTTCTTAAAGAAATCAACGACATACTACTACAAATAAAGCCTCAGAGTGTTATAATTACAATGTGAGATTTGAATGCAAACGTGGCTCAAGGCAAAGTATAAAATTGGGTGGGAAACCAGAGATTGGGTATTTCCAATGACAGAGGAGACCGTCTAATTAAATTCTGAAAAGAAAATAACATCATCATAAGTGGCTTGACAATCTGTTGTGGATCTTAGCTTACAAAGAAGTCGCCACTTCTTTCGATTCCTGGCAACTTCCCTCCATCTTCTAACCCTTAGAATCTGTAGGTTTTTTTCCACATCATCAATCCATCTCATTCATAGTCGTCCTCTGCTTCTTGTGCCCTCTGGTTTTGAAAATGTTAATCTCTTCGTGTATTCGTGATCTGACATCCTAGCAATGTGTCCAGCCCATCTAAGTCTCTGCACTTTAACGAATTTCACAATATCTGGATCGGTGTATAACTGATATAGTTCAAAGTTGTATCTTCGACGCCATAGCCCATTTTCATTTACGGCCCCAAAATCTTTCTAAAAATTTTTCTCTCAAAAATACCAAGAAGTATTTTATTATTTTAAAATAAGATCCACGTTTCAGCCCCATATATCATAACCGGTCTTATTAAGGTCCTGTATATATTAAGCTTTACTGCACGTTTTATATTTTTATTTTTTAAATGTTTCTGAAGGCCGTGAACAGTTCTGTTTGCTATTGCTATGCCTCTTTTTATTTCGTCGCTTGTCGTGTTTGTTGCGTTTACTAGCGATCCAAGATATGTGAATTCTTTGACTTGCTCAAAGGTATGGTTGTTAATTTGAATTATCTATTGGATATTTCGAGGGTTTTTAGAAACCAACATATATTTGGTTTTTTTCTCGTTTACCACAAGTCCTAATTCACTTGCTGCGTCCGCAAGCCTTGTAAAACACTGCACCATATCTATCATACTTCTGCCTACTATAACTATATCGTCAGCGAATGGGAGAATTTGCGTCGGTCTATTAAAAATAGTTCCGTTCATTCTAATATTTAATTGTCTGATTGCCTTTTCTAAGGCAATATTAAAGAGCAGACACGCCAACGCGTCCCCCTCTCTTAGACCATTATTAATGTCAAAGAACGTAGAGTTTTCTCCTTCAATTTTAACGCATGAGCTTACGTTTTGCATTGTTAGTTGGGTCAACTTAACTAACTTAGGTGGGATCCCAAAGTCTATCATTGCATTATATAATGTAGTTCTTTTCACACTGTCATAGGCTGCTTTGAAGTAAATAAAGAGATGGTGTGTTTCTATGTTATATTCTAGTGACTTTTCTAGAATCTGCCTATGTGCTTGAATTTGATATGTAGTTGACTTTCCAGCAGTAAATCCGCATTGATATTGACCAACAATATCATTTGTAAAATGTTTAAGTCTTTCAAATAATACATTGCCGAAGATTTTATACGCAGATGCTAACAGAGTAATGCCTCTATAGTTCTTACACTACAGTTGATCACCCCTTTTTATGCAACGGACATATTATTCCCTTCAGCCACTCTTCTGGTACCCATTCATTCTGCCATATAAGTACTATTAGTTTATGGATTGCTACAAAAAGTTAATCACCACCTTTTTTATACATTTCCGAACAGATTTCATCGATTTCTGGGGCTTTATTGTCTTTGAGTTTTAGGATCGCATTTGACACTTCTTCTCTTGTTGGGTCTTCACTGTGTAGTTGACGTTGTATATTTTGTTGATTTTCTATGTTGTACTCTCCTTCATTATAGTTTATATTTAGATGTTCACTGAAATGTTGTCCCATCTGTTAAGAACTGAGTTTTTATCATGTAGAATTTCACCGTTAGTGTCTTTACAAATTTTTAATCGTGGTTTAAATTCTCGACGGCTAGTATTTAAGGATTTGTAGTATTTCCTCGTTTCATTTTTATCGAATAAACTTTGTATCTCAATGAGAGTGTTCTGTTCGTATTCCCTCTTCTTACGTCGATGGATACGTTTTTCCTCTCTTCTAAAACGTCTATACTCTTCTTTTTTTCTCCGTGTACAACTTGCGTCAATGGTTTTTTAATATGCTGCGTTCTTTCTATTTGTGGCCATTTCGCACTCATGATCAAACCAATGATTTCTTTTTTCTGACTTGGTTTTGCCCAATATTTCAACGGATTTCTGTAACACAATATCTCGTATATTTGCCCATAGTTGGTTAATATCTTCTTCTTCTTCTAAGTTTTATGTCCTTATTTGATCTTCTATTTGCTGTCTGTATACATTTGCAATGTCAGGATCTTTTAGTTTATTAATGTCGATTTTTTCTCTCCTTCTTCCCATTTCCTTTTTTAAATTGGATATTCTCGCTTTAAATCGTGCTTTAACTAGATAATGATCACGATCTATGTTTGCTCCTCTAAAAGACCTAACATCTAATAAGTTAGAGCAGTGTCTTGCATCGATGATTATGTGATCTATTTGGTTAATCGTTTCATTATCAGGAGATTTCCAAGTTCCCTTATGTATATCTTTATGGGGAAATCTTGTTCCATCTATTACCATGTTCTTCGACATCGAAAAGTTTATAATTCTGAGACCGTTATCATTAGAGTCTACGTGTAGGCTCTCTTTTCCGATGGTGGGCGAAAATATATTCTCTCTTCCGACTTTGGCATTAAAGTCTCCCGCTATTATTTTGATGTCATTTTTTGGGCACTGATCGTACTATCGGTCTAGTGCCTCATAGCACATGTCTTTTTCATTATCTTATTTTTCTTCCGTTGGAGTATGGATGCTAATAATGCTAATATTAGCGAACTTCCCTTTAAGTTAAATCCGGTACCAAATTCGTGTCGGGTAGGATGTCCACTGTAGTAAATATTGCAGTTATTTTTTTCCAGGATGCCTGAGCTAATCCAACTCATTTCCTGTAAAGCAATGATATCTGCTTTGGCATTATTCATTTCTTGTATGAGCAGAGCAGTGGCTCCAGGCTGATAAAGGCTTCTTACGTTCCAGGTGCAAATTTTTAATTCGTTTTTTTCGTTTGCGAGTTCGTCGTAGCTTAGACAGTCCGGTTTCTTTCTTTGTAGCTCTCATAACAAAAGGTTTTTTACAGGGTTGGGTAATTAACCCAACGCCAAACCCCGTTTTCGGAGGGCCATTTCACCCGCTCTCGTCAGTTCCCGACCCAACTTTCCACCCGGATTGGATACCAGATCTCCAGTTGGGTTGCTCGGTTTACAGTGGATACCAGCATGAAGGTGAGAGTCGGATTTGAGTAGAAGAGGCTAATTGGAGTAAACTGAATTCAAATGTTTTCGCATTCTACCCCTTGATCCCCAAGAAAATAACATGGTCATCTTAAATATGTTCTTTAGACTTCCAAAATAAAAACTTTAAACCTATACAAAAGCTCAAAATCCCAAAAGATAAAATCATGAGAAACCAAACGGCACCAAACCGATAAAGGGATACCCCCGAGCAGACGTAGCATCAAATCAAAATCCTATTATTGCTAAAATAAAAATAAAATTGAAGGAATTAAAAACAAGCAAAACTCCGAGAAAATAGACGTAACGAATTTAAACATCAACGCGATAAAAGAAAAACTAATAGCAGAAATAAATAAAATAAAAAAAAATAATTGATTTATTTGAGAATAAAGTCAAAAATATAAATATAACTTAGATATCTGTCAAAGAAGCCATAGTAACACCTTCATTGAAACATCTTAAGGAAATAAAACATAAAAGAAGGGACTAGATGACAGAGGAAATCTTAATGCCCATGGATACCCGAAGTAAATATAAAAGCAACACCAAAAAATACAAAGAAATCCAAAATAAAATTTAACAAAAAATTCTAAATACAAAAGAAAATTGGTGTCCAGATACGTGCGATCATCAATAGAATAGTAATAGAAAAACTACAAGAAAAACATGATACCTTTAATTTATATAGGAACTAACAGGAAAAACAAAAACCAAAGAAATTGAAGAAAATATTAAACTATGGAAGAACTATGTTGAAAGCTTTTTTTAAAGACAACCGAGAAGAAAATGAAAAGATACTCCAAGAAAACGAAATAGGACCAGCTATAATAAAGTCTTAAATTCAAATGCTTTGAAAAATATGAAAAAGCAAAGAGCGCTCGGACTTGATAACTTCCCAATAAACATTTTAAAATTAGTAGACGAGAAATATATAGACACCGTTTAAAATATGCAGACACAGTTTCTGAAAATTATACATGACAGACTATGTATATGCCAAACTCAAAGAAAACACCAAAGACACATCAAATTCAGATTAAAAAAAAGGCTAGGAACAAGAAAAACGCTCTTTGAAGCATACAATATAATGACACAACGATGCTTAGATGTAAGCCAAGATACCTAATATGTTTTATGGATTATGACCAAGTTTTCGACAAAGTGAGACATGTGATTACAACAAAGTATTCGAAATTATACTAAATAAAGATCAGTCAAGGACCAAAAAGAGAACAATTTCGAAAATCAATACTACTCCATCTCCCACTGAAGAATTAAATACTTAAATAATTTAAAATCCCAATAACAACTAAGAAAAAACAAAAAAAGTAACCTGAAACTATCACATCAATTTAGGAAATAATGATGCCAGTAAAAATAATATTTCACAATATGTCAAATAACTTTTAATTTTTAACAGTTCAACTATTTGTCTTTGTCAATTAATAACTCAAACATCATGCATGCATCTTCCATTTAATATCCAGGTACCAAATGTTAATTTATAACATAAAGGACCTTATCAATATCTCTTTTGTCCTTGTTCCCCTAGGTACATGTATTGATGCTAGTCTACCTACTTTAGATTCAAACATTTTTAAGTCTATCCACACATATAAAAGTTTCATCACAAGGTTTTAACATAATTTCCAGGGTATACCCATCGAGCAAAAAGACAAAAGAGGGAATGTAAAGGTAGTGAGGGCAAAAATATTGTTAGACAGGAAGTGCCATCTTGAGAGGCCAAATTAAACAAGGAAAGAGAGTCTTTCCTTGTTTAAGAAATCAAATTTAGTTGGGTTATGTTATTATTTGTCCCAACTGTCACATGAAATCTTATTTATATTGAAGTTTTTTAACAATTGTTTCACATTTTAGACTGTTATCGTTAATATTTAATTAAAATTTTCTCGTCTAAGACACATTCTGAAAACTATTTTATAGCTACTGTTAATAAGTGTCGGAAAATTTAAATTTGGCGCATTCGCATTTCCGGATATGTCAGCCATCAGAGGCCACTTTTTTGGTCGCCTTTTCATAACGATTAGATTCCCTCTTTTGTCTTTTTGCTCGATGGGTATACCACACGCCAACCCCAACATATTGATTTTTGCTACTGTTACAAGGAACAGTAAATTAAAAATTTTAAAATCTCTCAACATATTCATTTAACACATTGTTGGCTGGTGTTACAATAAGACACATAATACAAGTTACAATGACTGTTTTGTTCATGCATCCATTCAAAAACTGTCATTTGAATTAGCTGTCATTTAGAACCTATTCAGACAAGGTCTGAGAGTCAGCAACAACCCCTATTAGGAGACGTTGTCATGCAGGATATCTGTTAAATACTTCAACATGACAACATATTTTCAACAATACTGTAACACATAACAAATTTTGTAAATTTTTAAGTATTTTCACCTCGATATTTAGTAGTAAACTCGTGTATACCTGGTAAGTATTTAACCACATTGCTTTTTCAACCTTAGCCAAATTTTAACCTTTATGTTGGCGTTCACTAAAGTGGTAATACTTAATCCAGATAATAATACATTGATGACGGACTTTTTAGTCTGAAAACGTTCTGTGATGTAGCGCAAAAGTGTTTGTTAAATTATATACCTTTTATACAGGATTTTTTAAGTACCAAATTTCCCAAAAAATTCTTAAAATTTTTTAATCAGACAAATACAGTCACACCTTTCCCCTGGACCTTCCCTCCTGTAATATGTGATCTAACTTTTTCTAAATACAATTGTACAATCATACATATTATTCAATCCTTATACAATATTCTTGCTTCTTTCCCAGATCATTGTCATATTTATACAGATTCATACAAAACTATTGACGGTGTGGGATCAGCAGTTATAGCTCCAAACATTGTATTACAGTTTAAATGATCTTTCCCTTGCATTATATACTCTGGAGAACTACACTTAACTCTGCAAGCTCTCATTCATATACGTACATAAAAAATTCTAAATTCTGTCATAATTACCGACTCTCTCAGTGCATTTCATACGATAGAACAGATATATACAAGTAATCCTATAGGTATTGTAATAAAAATCAGTTACATTTATTGAACAATGCGAGGTAGAAAGTACGCTTTATATGGTCCACATCCGACTACAAATCATTTCTTAAAGAAAAAGTGGGGGTTCAAAGGGGTAGTGAAGCGCAATATAAGATGCTGTTTCTAGTTAGCATTCTCTAGCCTCTCCTACTCAATCCCTATCCTCACCTCCACGAAGTGCGGCTTGGGCTGCATGGGTGAACCCTGGAAAACCTGAGCAACCTTGCTGGAGATTGGGTAACCAACCGCAATGGAAGGCAGGGCAAGGGCTGACGAGGACGGGAAAAATGGTCCTCCGAAAAGGGGGTTGGTGAGCAAGGTTAGCAGCCTACTTACTGTCACAAAAATCAATGCTCAGAGAACCGAACAGAAGCCTCGGAATTTGACGGATACACAGATGACGAACTACGCAAGAAAAAGGACAAAGAGACCAAATAATCTACGAATTGGCACTTGGAACATCGCATCGTGGAACAAACGGGAACAGGAAGTTGTGCAGGAATTGAAGCTCTATAAAACTGATATATGTGCCCTGAACGAAACAAAAAAGAAAGGTAAAGGAAGTGCCAATAGAAACAAATTTATATTCCTGTACAGCGGAGTAGATAAAAGTAAACGAGCTCAGGCAGGAGTAGGCCTCTCAATGCACAATAAATATAGTAACAATATTCAAGAAATAAGATACATCAACGAACACATGATGCTGGTTTGCCGTAAACTTCATCCCACGATACTTAATAGTATTCCCGTATATGCACCGGATAACACCAAAAACAAGGAAGACAAAGATGCTTTTATGGACAGCTCCAAGATCTACTGGACACCACAATAGCCGGTAGTAAAACAATAATTCTCGGCGACCTAAACGCCAGAGTAGGCAACATACCTGTGGCTGGAATTACACAAAGATTTAACGAAGAAACGCTCAACGACAACGGAGAAAGACTTCTAGAACTTTGTTTAATGAATAACCTCCGAATTAACAACACATACTTTGACCACCAAATACAAATAAGATCACCTGGTCAGATACAAGAGGACGTAACTCTATGATTGACTACATTATAACAAACAGATACATACACCCCAAAAATATAATAGATGTGCGCACTCTATCTTCCGCCAATGTAGGATCCGACCATGGCCTGGTACTAGGAAAAATAAATATAGCAATCACCACACAAGGCAAGCGAAATACAAAAGTAGAAGAAAAGTTAAACATAGAAAGCTTAGAAGAAGAAGGGACACAAAACTTGTATAGAAACAGACTAACAGAAAAACTAAACAGCCATAACCTAGAGACTAAAAAGAATATAGAAGAAACCTGGAAAATTATTAAAAAATGTATCCTACAAGCAGCGGAAGAAGCTTTAGGTAAAAGAAAAGTTAACAGAAATAAACGGGAATACAAAACACCATGGTACGACGAAAGGGTAAAAGCACTAGCAAATGAAAAGAAACAAGCTTTCCTAACATACAAAGGAGTGAAGACACCGGTGGCACGAGAAGACTACGTGAAAATCGAGAATAGAGTAAACCAAGAAATAGATAACATCAAAAAGAACACTGGGAGAAATTTACCAAAGATATGGAATACGACCTCTATGGATCCCAGAAAAAGGTATGGAAGATGATAAGGGGACAAAAAACAGAAATGAATGAATTTGTACGCATAGATAACATTACGGAGAAACTCACGATAGAGTACTAATATCAGAAGAAGAGTTACAAGAACGAATAAAAAAATTAAAAACCAGAAAAGCACCTGGTCCTAATAAGATAAACAATGAACTGCTAAAATATGGAGGATCAACAATACGCCAATGGCTCCTAAAATTATTCGTCGATATAGTAAATACCGGAGTAGTACCAGCGGAATGGAAGGAAAGCCTCCTGCTACCGATACTTAAAAAGGGAGACTCGAGAAATCCTGAAAATTATAGAGGCATTAGTCTGATGAATAGTACATTAAAATTGTTAACGGCAGTCATAAAAGATAAAATCGAGGAAAAAGCGAACATGGCAGATGAACAACAAGGCTTCCGAAAGAACCGCAGCACAATAGACGCAATTTTTATTATCAGACAAATAATACAGAAGTCTATTGAATATGGAAAACCAGCAGACATGTGCTTTGTAGATTTAAAAAGTGCTTTTGACAGGGTGAATCGAAATGACATCTTAAATTTATTACAAGCTGAACAAATAGACCATCAGATAATGACAATTAATGAAATTAACAAGAACAACAAGACCAGAGTTATAATGCCAACAGGGGAAACAGAATGCATAGAACTAAAAGGAGGAATCCGCCAGGAGACTCGCTCAGCCCATTGTTATTCAATATGGTGATGAATCAAATAAATTACGAAGTAAGAAAACGACACGGATACCACATGGGAGCGCATAAAATCACGATACTTTGCTATGCCGATGATGCAGTACTAATTGCTGATAACGAAGATAACCTACAAAGGCAGCTCCATACCTTCAATATCACAGCAAACAAACTTAATATGAGAATATCGGTAGAAAAAACTAAATGTATAGTGATCAGTAAAGAGCCGCGTAGATGCAAACTAGAAATAGACGGCAAAATTGTAGAACAAGTAATGAAATTCAATTACCTAGGAGTAGAGATCACTAGTGACAGGGATATAAGAACAGAGACCACAAGGCAAGCATCAAAAGCGGCAAGAGTAAGTGGTTGCCTCCGAGAAACCATATGGAGAAACAAATATCTGACCATGGAAAGCAAAATGAAAGTATTCAAGACAACAGTAAGACCAATCCTAACATATGCAGCGGAGACAAGGACCGATACAAGAAAGACGAAACAACAAATCAACAATATCGAAATGAAAGTATTAAGATCAATAGCGGGCATATCATTAAGAGACCGACAAACCAACAGAAGTATACGCGAACAATGCAAAATTCAAAATATTAACAGGTGGATAAAAACAAAAAAAAAACACTGGAACGAACATGTAAACCGAATGGGACCAGATAGATTAGCTAACATCTGTAAAAACAACAAGCCGTACAGCAGAGGACCCGTTGGAAGGCCGCCAAAAAGGTGGAAAGATAATGTACAGTCAACAACGACTGAAACAGAATAAGAGGCAGACAAACAGGAGTAATCCTAGTCGCGCGAAGAAGAAGAAGAAGAAGAAGAAAGAAAAAGTGACAAATGAATGGAAAAACGAATGAAATCTTTTACAATCAACTCTACACATCATAAAGGCCTCAACCAACTTGGTACGAGATAAACTTAAACCGCCAGCTGTTTATTAACCTAACCCATTTACTTATAGGTTATAGTAAACTAACTCACAGCTAACTAATCTCCAAATCAAATCGCCCTATTTTGTGACTTTGGTAACTTCGACATTACTGTAACATAGAGTGTTATAAATATATTAGTAAAAGACAGAAACACTCAATACCTAACAATATAAAAGCAGTCTTAGCAGCACATTGTAAATTTACAAATATATGTTTAATTACTTGAAAGAGATTGATGTTTTAAACAAACTGTAACAAACTGTAAATGTTTTGTAAACCGTATTTACAAATTGTAAAATATGACACTCTTACCTAATTGTGAACCTAATAATTAATCAAAAATACTGTTTAGAGTTAAGTATCTATGTATTAATTATAGTGCAGCTAATAAACCAAAGTGGTTGATGCTGTTATCATTAAAATAATAATAAAAAAGATTTGTACTCTATCCTTTGTATTGGTTAAACTTGAACCCCATACGGTATTTTTGGCATTAAATGTCTGCACCAATGATAAATTTTTCTCCCGCAATGTTGAGCAATTGTACATAATTTTATTTTTTTTAGATTATGTTTTGGTGAAAAATATGCAGCTGCTGTCGTTACGTCATATTTTTTTTGTTTTGACACTTATACTAGTTGTCTAGATGAATTCAGTCCCTATACTCTCTCTTTCGAAGTGAATCAAATTATTTTTTACTATTACTGTTGCTCTTCCACTAACTGTATTTCTGGCGTGAATGGCTTGATATATATTTGATTTCCTCCCAATTTGATTAATGCTTGTTTTATGAAGTGTGCCTCTGATATTAAACATATATCTATTTATTGGTTGTTTAAGTTAAACAATATCTCCCGCTGATGGTGCAAAAGGCCATTTGCGTTCCAATGTAATAATTTTAACTCTTTCGCCATTTTCTATTGTATTAGTTTCTATCTATGTTACTTGTTTTGACTCGTAACAGGCTGTTTGGACATATTTTTGGATTTGGTTAACTTCTCTTGGTTGGTAATGTATAGTTCCTGGAGTTTGCTCCATGTCTGCTGCCTTGTTTTGTGGTGTGGCTGTAGGTTTCCGTTTGTTCCGTAACTTTTGAAAAGCTATAGCAGTGGTGTAACCTTTATAATTAGCTGGGTGGGCACCACTACAGTGTACACATATAGGTTCTTTATTTTGTGACTTTTTAAAAATATTTTGTTAAATATTTCCTTATACATTTTACGTATCTTGACTGTCTTCTAGAATAATTTCCGTACTCTTGACATCGTTGAATTGTGGAATCAATTCGATTTTGTGAAAGCTATAGTCAGTTTAATATAGTTTTTCGGTATTTTTATGTAGTTATTTTTTGTATTTTGATTTTTATATATGGATAATTTTTACAATTTAGTGAAGCTCACGGATATGCTGTCTGAAGATTAAACTTATGTAAGTGGTACTAAGAAATAACAGACGGGATAATCTGAAAGATGTAGTAGCACAGAAATTGAAAAGAGGTGAATTTACTTGGAAGGAGGGAAATGTACAGTAGTATTTTGCAAGTAACAAGAGAGCCGTGGGATTACTCTATAACCTAATATAATTCAGGACTGCAACAGTGGTATATCCGGCGTGGATCGATAAGATCAAATTCATATTATTCAGCATTACGAAAAACAATAACATACTTTACCTTCCTTCAATTTAGATAAGTGTTCATAGAGTGTTAGCTTGAATAAAACATGACAAAAATAGACAAAAATGTTAAACTGGAAACATTTCAATATTCAGTTGATATCTAGCTTTACCAGAATAATAGACAAAAAAGAAAGGCCAACAAAACCATGCAGAGATTGGTTTGTACAAGAAACAGAAAACGACGAGGAAGTCGATATTACTGCATAGCATTTTAAGAAAATCTAGCCCTGCATATCGAATACTGTTTTAAGAAATTTCACAAATTATAAAAAATGTATTTTCTGTATTTTTTTTGAACTATAAAATTGTATCTTTTATATATAAATAGTGCTTTCCCCAACGTTTGTGTACATTTTCGTTCCTGTCTTATTAGCCAGTCACCATCTATTTGTATGTAAAATTTACAAGTAAAATCATATCTAAATTTTAGAAATACGTACGAATTATCTCGTAGCTGGTACCTAGATTGTTACCTACGAGACAACTCGTATTTGGCACTAAATAGGTTAATAACAAACAAGTAGAACACATTTAAAAAAATTAATCAAACGCACATATATTGAATTTTATTTAGTAAAATATCCTATCGGTTACAAAGTTGTAAATTCTTCTATGACAAACAATGACCATTTAATGGCCCCAACCATTTGGTACTTTCCCGGATACTAAACAAAAGCATATCCGGTATATACTATTATCAAGGCCTTTCATTACACATATTCATACCAATACACAGCGAACTTTCAGCGGTAGTTAATGTATATACATGAGGGTGATTATATTGGAATAAACCGTAAGTCATTTTACATATTTAAATATAATGATACTTTTGGCAAAAAATTTTAATTTTTTGTTCCCTTGTCTATATATTTTTTTATTTGAGGTATATACATATATATGAATATATATATATATATATATATATATATATATATATATATATATATATATATATATATGTACTAACCATAAATTTTAAATAATATTTTTGTCCGAATTTTCTTGGTTTATCGGTTTATCTGGGATTTCATAAATCCCTGTATTCTGAAAGTGCTTTTTTGTAGCATGTCTAAGTTAAATATTATTACCCCAGTTAAAGAAGAAAAAAGCTAAAAAGATCTTATACAGATTATCTAGATTTGAAATTTCTTAAAGGTATATGAGGTGTAGCTCATGAAAAATCCGTGAAGATGTACAGCTGATTTTGCTTTGTTTTTTTTTAACAATCTTAAAAACTGAAAAAAAATTGTTGTTGCCCTTTTTTAAAACGTTTTTAATACATTCTAGAGAATGGTTCAAATACAAGTTGTAGATTATAAAAAGTGCATTATTTTCAGAGTTTTAATTAAGATTAAATAACCCCTTATTATTGTAATAATTTAACTACTCAAAATTGTGGCAGTAAATAAGTTATTAAAGTGTGCCAAATTTCAGATTGACCAAATAGCTTATAAGTTATTCCATTTGTTTGCACTTGCCCAAAAACAGTGACTCACAGGTATTTTGTAAATTGCAATCAATTCTTTGAGGCTTGAGTTTTAGGATATATTAAAAAACTTCAATATTTTATTAAATTTTTAATTAAAAACATTTTGAAATAAGGCTGACTTTTTAACTTATAAACATTTATAAAAACTTTGATGCTTTTTATGACACATGCTTATAAGTAGGCTCAATGAAAAGCTGATGAAAAAACACACTTTCAAAAAAAAACAGAACCTTCTATGGTCAATAGGAACCAAGATAGCATTTTATACTTAAAATCATATTTCGATTGTTTATTAACATTAAGGGCTTAAAATTGAACGGACTCTAAATGAAGAATTTATTTTTACAATCTAAATTATAGGTGGCATATACAGTGAAGGAGTAAAATGTTATAACCCGTGAATACTCGTTAAATATCGTCACGCAATATTTAACGAGTACTCCACGAGAAAAGTGGAGGGGAGAACTGTCCCAGCTCCGATTTTTAGCATAAAAGGTCAAATTGAATCGCGCTGACAAAATTTGCAATATCTCGGCTTCAATGGCACATAGAACCTTCATTTTTTTAAAACTGGGGTAGCTCAACAGAAAAATAAGAATTGTATTATTTTCACCCCTTGGGAAATCCTGGAAAAATAAATTAATTAAATTTTTCCATAAAAAGTTATTGAAGTTTACTACTATTTTGTAAGAAATATTTAAATTTTATTAATAAGTGTATATTATTTATATAAATATATATTAATAATTATAAATTACAAGAATAAATTTAATTTTTGGATTTAATTTTATAGGTTTATTTTCAACAAAATAAATAATTTTATCATAATTGCATTTAATGAAGATAAGTAGCTAATAAGTATAAATAATATGTTTGTAGTTCACCCCTCCACTTTCTTTGGCTGTATTTTACGGGTACCGTCACTTTCACTGGTTCTAATTTTTTACTTCTTCTCGATATAAGTATACCATCTATAAAATGGATCATAAAATGTAGATCTTCGTTTATAATCTGTTTAATATTCAGCTCTTAATATTAATAAATACCGGAAATATGATTTTAGGAAAAAATGCTGTGTTATTTTCTATTGGTCATAGAAAGTTTATTTTTTACCAGCTTTTCATTGAGCCTACTTATTATAAACATGTGACTTAAAAAATGTCAACGTTATTATAACTGTCTATAAGCTAAAAAGTCAGCCCATTTTCAAACTGTTTTTTAGTAACAAATTTAATAAAATGCTCCAGTTTTTTTAGTGTATCTCAATAATGAACCCTTAAAGAATTGATTGCGATTTAGAGAGTACCTTAGTAGTGGCTGTTTGGGCAAGTACAGTTGTTTCAATATTCGCTCTCCACGATAAACAAATTGAATAACTTATAAACTATTTGGCCAATCTGTTTGAAATTTAGCATACTTTCATAACTCATTAACTGTCACAATTTTGTGTAGTTATATTACATGTCATTATGCAAAAAAAAGTTATTAACATTACTTACATTAGCAAAAATAAGGGTTTTTTGCAACTATCTTGGTGAATTGTTTATGTATTTTAAATTATAAACTCGCAAAATAAAGACATTTTTAAGATCATACTTTTTATCTGAACTATTTTTCTATAAAATGCATAAGAAACGTTTAATATTAAAAAATTATTTTTTCACTTTTTAAGATTGTTTATAAAAACAGCAAAATCAGCTGTACGTCTTCACGGATGTTTCATCAGCTACCGCTCATATATTTTTTAATGCCTTGAAATATATGTGTATAAGATTTTTACGTGAAATAAATTATTTTTTCACAGATAGACTGGTGCATAAGTTTATATAGACTAGACGGGATCTGTAGAAATTCAGACCATAATGGACATTTTCCATAGGAATCTATTTGTTTGCTGGAATCCCTTCAGGATGTGCCCCATATCGATAATCACGATATGCGCCAGTCGCAAATCCTGTGCTTAATTTTTTATTTAACAAAATCTGAAAACAATTAAAAATTTCTCATTTTTTTGCTCCTATTTTCGTTTATAATTCGGAAAATATTGATCCTAGAGAAAAAACTATAAGAAGTTAAAAGTTTCGTTATTCAATTTTACACAATATTTCGTTAGCTAGAAATTGAAAATTTAATGTTTATTGTTGAAAAAATAACAATAATTGGAAAAAAAGTACAAAAAAATGAAGTTAATCCTTTAAATGTTTTCGACTTTCTAAGCTTGACTTACAATCTCCATATTCCGCCTAGAAAAACTTTTTAATATAGTCGGTCGGATAGGTTTTGCATAATAATTTTGCAATCCAGCCTACTGGAAAAAAATCGCAAATTTTCAAATTTATAGTAGGCCCTAAATAAGGCTCTCAGATAGTTGCATATTTTTTTAAATATAAAGGAAGGCTCAAACTTTCAAACGTTTTTTGTAAAATTCAAATCTGTTTACTAGGAGAGCCTAGAATTTTTTTTAAAGTTTTAAACATTTTTTAGGCTTATAAACAAGTTGAATAACTTTACGAGCTTTAAACATATCAATTTCAAAATTTTTACACTTAAAGAACATTAAAAAACGCTTCTTTAAAAAAATAAAGATACATTCGGCCTACTGGTTGCCGAGATATTCCACCACCTGGTCCCCCACCACCACCTCTCATGCATTCCGAGCGACATTTTACGCGAAAACGGTTTTTTATTTGTCTTTTTTATAGATGTTGCCATGAAGCGCATTACGTAAAACTTTTCATATAAAAAGTACTAAACAAGACGAGGGTATTTGTTTAAAAACGAGCCCTCTATCACTTATGGTTACACGGCAAATGTATGCCAACTTTGACCTTCAATATCTCGGCAACCAGTAAGCCGAATGTATCTTTTTTTTAAGAAGCGTCTTTTAATGTTTTTTAAGTGTATAAATTTTGAAATTGATATGTTTAAAGCTCGTAAAGTTATTCAATTTGTTTATAAGCCTAAAAAATGTTTAATACTTTAAAAAGTTTTTTAGGCTCTCCTAGTGAACCGATTTGAATTTTACAAAAAGCGTTTGAAAGTGTGAGCCTTTCTTGATATGTAAAAAAATATGCAACTATCTGAGGGCCTTATTTAGGGCCTACTATAAATTTGAATATCTGCGATTTTTTTCCAGTAGGCTGGGTTGCAAAATTATTATGCAAAACCTATTTGGCCGATCTTAACAAAATTTAGCACACGTTTTAAACATATTAAAAGGTTTTTCTAGGCGGAATATGGAGCTTGTAAGTCAAGTTTAGAAAGTCAAAAACATTTAAAGGATTAACTTCATTTTTTTTGTACTTTTTTTTCCAATTATTGCTATTTTTTTAACAATAAACATTAAATTTTCAAGTTCTAGCTAACGAAATATTGTGTAAAATTGAATAACGAAACTTTTAACTACGTATAATTTTTTCTCTAGGATCAATATTTTCCGAATTATAAACGAAAATAGGAGCAAAAAAATGAGAAATTTTCAATTGTTTTCAGATTTTGTTAAATAAAAAATTTAGCACAGGGTTTTCGACTGGCGCATATCGTGATTATCGATATTGGGCACATCCTGAAGGGATTCCAGCAAAAAAATAATAGATTCCTATGGAAAATGTCCAATCCAAAACAGATCCCGCCTAGACTAATATGGAATCAAGCCACAATAGATAGTAACGAAAATTACATTTTTAACTAATATTAGAAGTTTCGATTTCCACTCCGAAAAAAGTTTTCAAGAAAAAAAATTTTTTAATTTTAAAACACTGTATTGTTATTCAAACGTTTCGGTCAATTGGCATTATTAAAGAACATTTTACTGTGGTACAATATAAGTGGTACAGAAAAAAGAGAATGGTTTAAGAACTCATGCTACTAGTTAATGGTTTATATATATGTGGAACTTAAAGACGTCAGCTTAATTTGATTTACTGTTTTGTATACTGTTTTATTTTTTTTATAGTTGCAATAATTCATGTATATAAATACTGACGCGCCGGTTCAATATATGTTGAGTTCAATAGGTTTGAATTTGGAACAATTTTTATTTGATGTTTTTGGTTATTTATGTCCAACATTTATGTTATATCTAACATTTTTGTATGGCAATGATATAAAGTTCTTGTATTTATTGATGGGATTATTACTGTTTAATAACTTATATGATACGGTTGTGTACAGAGGATCGGAGAAGCTAGACTACTAAAGCAGCAAACGTGTAAAACCAAGAAGAAGCTAGAAATAAGGCGTAGACAACAACTTCGATGAAAAGGCTTGAAGAAATAGATGAATAGCGAGTAGGTATCTTTAAGCTTTAAGTTAGAAAAAACAGAACTAAGTCAGTTTTGTAAAAGATAAAAAATGTTCTAAGTACATTATTGTAAAAAAAACTTTGATGTAAGTAACAGAACAAAAACTATCCAAAATGGAAGACAGACAAAGTTCCAAATAAGCTATGATATATTGAAATAATAGACATTACTATGGTTTATATTTAACTTTCTTCTTCTTCTTTGAGTACCGTGCCCAAATTTTAGGCGTGGGTAGCTTCCATGACGATTTGCCGATATCGTTCTCGATCTTGCGCCGCATGTAATAATTCATCTGTTGATAAGCCAGTTCCTTGATGAAGGTTTCGAAGCCATGAGTATTTCTTTCTACCATTCCCCTTTTTCCGCCGATCTTTCCGTTGAGTATCAACTGCATTATCCTGTATCTGCTTCCTCTCGTTATATACCCCAGATATTTGGGTTTTCTCTTTTTTATCATCTTTATTAAGTCGCCTTCACCTTGACCTACCCTGTTCAACACTTCTCTGCTTGAAATGTGTTGAACCCATGATATTCTGAACATTCTACGATATAACCAGATCTCGAAGGCTTCTAATTTGTTCATCATGTTAACCTTCATAATCCAGATTTCACATCCATACAGTAATACAGGATACACATAACATTTTAGGAACTTAATTCTCAGCTATAAGTTAAGCTAAGAATTGCTCAGAATAGATCTAAGTTTCATAAATGCTCCTCTTGCAATTTCTATACGAGTTTTAATTTCTACATCCGGATTTAGTGTCTCGTTTATCCAACATCCTAGGTATTTAAAATGGTTAACTTTTGTTATCGGTTCTTTACTGACAATTAGTTGTATAGCGCCGAGGTCTTGTTTACTAACCACGAGTAACTTTGTCTGTGTTGTATTTATGCTTAGTCCGTTATTAGAGCATTTTCTAGTGACTCGATCTATAAGTAATTGAAGACCTTCGATACTTTCAGCCATGATCGCGGTGTCATCTGCATATCTGATATTGTTAATAGTTTCTCCCCTGGTTCGAACTCCACATTGCCCTTCCAAGTCTTCGTGAAAAATTATTTCTGAGTAAACGTTAAACAAAGTTGGGGACGCACGACCCTGTCTAACACCTCTTCGAATACAAATTTTGTCTGTTTCTTTGCCGTCTACCAGAATAGAAGCTTCTTGATTCCAATATAGATGTTGTAAAAGTCTCAGATCTTTATCATCAATTCCACTCATTTCTTAATATTCGAACAGCCTACCATGTTGAATCCTATCAAACGCCTTCTCAAAACTATAAAACAGACGTAAATTGGTTTCTGTACTTCCCCTGATCGTTGAAGTAGTGTTAGCATTGAGAACAAAGCTTCCCTTGTTCCCAATCCTTCTCCGAAACCGAATTGTTTATTTGCCATTGTGTCTTCACATTTCTGCTTGATTTTATTAAGAATTATCCTAAGAAGTAGCTTGAGAGAGTGACTCATGAGACTAATTAGTCTAAAGTTTTTACATGATGATGTATTAGGTTTTTTTGGAAGTGGGATAAATGTAGACTCCAACCATATTCGTGGCACTCTTCCAGTTTCGTTATATTTAACTTTAGCTAACATTATTTAATTGGCCTGTTAGAAGCAGTAAATGACAAAGTAATATCACTAGCCCGGTACCATGCGAACACTTCAAAGGTTATAAAGGAAGAGATCCCAAATCCAACAAATATGTGTTTGAAAGTGTGTTAACGACTTGTGAGTGGACTCACGTAAAAATACGAGTATACTCAAAAAGCAAGAATGACATTAAATTTAGCTCGAACTAAAAAAGCGGTAATCTCAAAAAGTTAACATACCGGGGTGTTACCAAAGTTAGTGAAAGTTAATTACTATTTTAATGGAGATAAGCGAAAATTGAAGGTTAAAATTGTGGGTTATTTCCATTAAAATGGTAATTAGTTTAAAATACCACAAGAAAATAGTTTCAGAACAATATTATTGTAAGTGTACATTAATGAAGTAAACAAGGTTTTCATAAAACATCTATCATTAATATGGATCTCAACTTTGCCTTAACCTGTGAGGACATAAATAGTTCTTACATAGAGAACTAATGATTCAGATGAATAAATCATAGTGGTTAATCTGTGGTTCCCAGATTACTCTACAAATTAAACTATGTAAATGTAATAAAAAGTATATATTTATTAATATTTAATATTTAATTAATTATTTAATTTGTTATATTCATTAATTTATTTAATTATTTATTTGAATCAACAAGGTATGTAATTTATAAAAAATATTAATAGTTGATCAGAAACTGTATGAAGAATCAAAGTCTAGATCAGTTCTAAAAAATTAAGGAGTGATAGATTTGACTCAAGTTACTAATGTCAGTTCTCTTGTTGAGAGAATTCGGATATTTAAGTATGTAACACATTACCAATAACTGTATTTTAGTGAAATTTCTTTCATTGCAAAGAATTTTAAGCTCTTTATTTTATCTTATGCTTAGTAGTGATAGCATGTTGTGCCAGAGGACAAGTGTACTTAGATAAGTTAATATCACTGCGGAGGGAGGTTAATCAATTCTTAAGTGACCGCGCAGTCTGACCTACATATGTAACAAGAATTATTTTAGGTAAGGTAAGGTAGAGGGGACAAAGATGTCTTCGTTTTGGAAAATAAGTTCCTGACAGTTTTATCGTTTTTTATTGCTACTTTAACTGGTATATTTCTAAAAAGTTTAATAAGTTTGTCTGATTTTTTTCCTTCCTTCTATCAGTCTTATTATTACTTCTTTAAAATGGTTCCTAGCATGTGATCTGACCCCACATCAGCATATCTTAAGGTTCTGACAACTTGCAACCAGCTTCTTGATTTATTTTCAATTGGTATGTAGTCGGTACTTAGTTTTTGTACCTCCCTCTTTGGTTCTTACATTCCATGCTCTTATTAATATGTCCTCTCTTGTGTCTATTTAGGGTTTATCTTTTGTTACCGCTCTTTTCCTATTTTTACCTTACTCGATTCCTTTGCTTTGCTATAGTTTTTGAGTTTCCCCAGATGTCTTCTAGCTGGTTACTCTATTTATTCCATTTGTGTGTTTTCCCATCTATTAATAATGTATTATATTTGGTTTTAATAGTTTTACCCTGATTTATTTCTTTGTTGGCGACTTTTCATATGTTTTTCCATATTTGTAGTTCTTCTTTTGTTATGTCATTATTTATATATACTTTGTAGTCTTTTATTTGTTTTAGTTTAGCTTTACTTTGCATAACTTTGTCTTTTTCAAGCTTGTTTTGCAGTTTGACCAAACATGTTTTTTTCCCAGTTTAATTGCTTCTTTTATTTGAATATTGATGTTAATTTCTTTTTCCATGAAGTTCCCTACAGCTTGTTTCAGTACATTTCTATCGATTTTGTCTACTGGCAAACCTTATGTTATTACGTTGTTAGCCTTTCTTTCCTTTTCTAGTCTTTCTAGGTGCAATTTCGTATCGGTGAGTTTTTTCCTCATTTCTTCATTCTCCTTGTGTTTTGTTTGACTTTCTTGTTTATCTCTCTCCAATTCTTCCTTCAGAACATTAAGCTCCTCCCAGTACTTTCTCTGTTCCTTCTTTATCTCTTTTATTTCCGTTGGTAAATTTTTTGTTTCTTTGGCTAAGTCCTGCATCATTTTGATTATTTGTGGGACTTGATTGTTTATGGGTTTTCTGGTCTTCTTCCTATTATATTTTGATGTGTAGTCGTCATAATCCATTGTGTTTTTGCAGATTATTTTTTTACCGAGTGTTAACAAACTCGACATTTTACCAGCGTGTATCATTCACTCCCGTTGCTTTATAGTTATTTTGTAACTGTTTGGATTGCGAAAAAATGCCGAGCCCGCCTCAACAGCTCGGAGATTCGATACCTTATCAATAATTCTAATTAGTTCCGATTCTTTTTAATTATTTACAGTTCGGTGTTTTTTGTACTTTTCTAATAGATATAAGAAATTAACACGTAAATACATAAACACGTCTTACTAATTATTCTCATATAGTAAGTATACTTAATAAATTATATCATAGTATCCACAGTGGCGTAGCTAGCATGGATGACACCCGGGGTGGTAATCGATGGTGTCACCCCAAATCCTAAAAATAAAGATTGTTAAAATTAACGAAAATCCGATAAATGTATATTTTGAATAATGAAAAAATTAAGAATTATAGTCATTGAAATTGCAGTAAACATTATATGTTTATTTATTTTTGGTTTACATTATGTCAATGAATTAAAATATTTTTCTTAGCTTTAATCGTGACAAACTCACTAAATGAAATCACGTCTTCTTTATTTATGTTTTGTGTTGCTTTATGTTCGATAGTTAATAAATCAAGGATATTTAGCCTTGTTTGCGTCATTGTTGCTCAAGTAATTCTTGATTAATTTTAGCTTACTAAAACTTCTCCTACATGAAGCAACCGATGCACAAATGACACAATTTTATTGCTACCATTAAGTTTGGGAGGAATTCCATGAAATCCGATTCCATAATAAATTTTAAAAGTAAAAGTTAACCATTTAGAGGCTCTAATATTGGCCGCTTGTAAATGTCTTCTGAGCCTTGGTATTTCTAGAAGGAGGTTTGCTTCTGATACCTCTTTTTGGTGAAAGTCACAAAATGCTAAAAAAGCTAATTTCAACTGTCCACTGTTCGCGGAAAGCAGAGTGTGTGTCTGCACAACCTCGAACAATAAAGCTACATCATAAATGGACTTTGATTTCGAATGTTGAAATCAAGTTCAACATTAAATCAGTCAAAACATTTCAACATATCCTTTTGAAGTTCGACTCGAAGTGTGAGTCCTGTATCGGTATCAAACTCATATTTCAGTTGTCAAAGACGAAAATGCCACTGAATCTCTAAAAATCATACGACCTAGCTGAATTTTGCCGAGAATATTAATTTTGGGACCCCAAAAAAATGCAAAAAAGTTTACCACTTTTACCAGACTTCCCCCTAAATCCCCCTGGCAAGGGGGTAAAAACGCAAAAAACTCGATTAACCAAGAATCTGTATACCGTAGAAAAAATGTTTCAAATAAAAAATGTTCTTCTTCTTCCTATGCCGTCCCCATTAACGGAGGTTGGCGACCACATTTTTAAAAGCTTCTCTGTCTTTTGCAACGTGGAATAATTCGTCTACAGTCATGTTTGTCCAGTCTCGAATATTTCGCAGCCATGACTTTCTTTTTCTACCTATTCCCTTTTTGCCATCAACTCTACCCTGCATGATGACCTGCAGAAGACTATATTTATTATTTCTTAGTATGTGTCCTTGTTTCTTGTTTAAAAGTCTTGCGTACTTTTATCGTTCTCAACAATTTTTTGTCTCGACCCATCCTTCTAAGCACTTCCTCATTGGTGACCCTGGCAGTCCATGGGATTCTCAACATTCTCCGGTATATCCAAAGTTCAAAGGCTTCAATCTTTTTAACTATTTGCGCTTTTAGTGTCCATGTTTCTACCCCGTACAATAGTTGCGACCAGACGTAACATTCAACAAACCTCAGTCTCAGCGCAGTATTCAGATTTTTGTCACAGAACAATTGTTTGAATTTTAAGAACGCTGCCCTTGCCATTTCTATTCGTACATGGATCTCTTGGTCTGGATCTAATTCTGTGTTGATATAAGCTCCCAGATATTTATATTTTGTCACTCTCTCTATTTGCTGTCCACCAAGAGTTAGTTGTTCATTATTTATTGGACTCCTTGATACTATCATAAATTTGGTCTTATCTGTGTTGATGTCAAGTCCCATTCGAATGCATTCACTATTTATTGCATCTAGTAAAGTTTGTAGTTCTTCTATACTCTCAGCCATAATAACCGTGTCATCTGCAAATGTCATGGTGTTTATGATTTCTCCACCAATTCTTATTCACTCTTTTCTTTCCCGTAAGGCTTTTCTGAATATGACCTGTGAGTACACGTTGAAAAGCGTCGGAGACAAGACGCATCCTTGCCTAACCCCTCTCGCAATCGGTATATTATTTGTTTCTATATCGTTCACCTTTACTACTGCTTTCTGGTTCCAGTATATAGCCTTAATAAACTCAATGACTTTTTTGTCTAAATTGATGTTTTTTAATTCATCTATTAACTTCATATGCTGCACTCGGTCAAAGGCCTTACTAAAGTCTATGAAGCATACATATGCACTCTTGTTATATTCCCGACATTTTTGCAAGAGTACCGTCAACGCAAATAATGCCTCTCTTGTACCCATGCCTCCTCTGAAGCCAAACTGAGTTTCATCTATCTGCTCCTCACATTTTTGAACAATTTTCAAGAGAATCTTTAAAGGGTGGCACATTAGGCTTATCAATCTATAGTCATTACATGATTTGGGATTGTTGTTTTTTGGTCGACGTAAAAATATCGATTTAAGCCATTCTTCCGGGATGTTGCCCTCTACATATGTGTTTGAGAATTCGGGTGAGTCTCTTTATATTACCGTCATCTAAGGCTTTTAACAGTTCAACTTGAATTTGATCAGGACCCGGTGCTTTTCCTTGTTTTGCATTCTGTAAGCATTCTTTACTTCTGAGGGTAAAATTTGTAGGTATTGTTTTTCTTCACCTACATCTTGTTCATTTTCTCTCTCGTCATGGAACAGATGGATTATATATTGTTCCCATACTTCCTTTATTTTGCTCTCTTCAGTAAGTATTTCTCCATTATTATCTCTTGTTATGAGTGTTCTTCTTTGTCTGGTGTTGCCTGTAAGTTCTTTCATTTTTTTATGTAAGTTTGAGGTATCATGTTTGTTGCTGAGTTCCTCCAATTCCTGGCATTCTTTGTTCATCCATTCCTCCTTAGCCTTTCTGATTTCATATTTGATTTTATTCTTGATGGTTTTATATTTATTTTCATCTTTATTTTTGTATTTTCTTTTTTCAGTTATTAGCTCAACTATTTCCGGTGTCATCCAGTCTTTTTTAGTGGTTTTCTCTTCTTCGCCTAGGACCTCCTTTCCCGCTTTTAGTATGGCTTTTTTCATATCTGCCCATTCAACGCTTCCTTCAGTTAATTTATTTATCTCTGCGTTTAGTTGCTGTTGGCAGTTGTCGTCTTTCAGGTTTTTGATGTTAATTTTGGTGGTTTTAACTTTTTTTTCCGGTTCCTGAGTTTAATGTTGACGTTTGCTAGTAATAGATTATGATCCGTATCTGCATCTGCGCTTGGATAGGTTTTTGCACTTTGTACTCCATTACGAAACCTTTTGTTAATCGTTATAAAATCTATTTGGTTTCTGATTATATTGTTGGTGTTATCTTTTGGAGAAGTCCACGTGTATAATCTTCGTAAGGGTAGGTCGTAGTATGTATTTGTTATGACTAATTCTTTCTCCTGGCAGTACTGGACTAGTCTGTCTCCTCTTTCGTTTCTTTTACCTAACCCAAAATTTCCTACTATATTTCTAGTTTTTCCTCGACCGACTTTAGCATTAAAGTAGCCCATAATTATTTTTACCTCCTGCTTCTTTATGTTTTTTGTTAACAGTTCTAAGTCCGCGTAGAATTTTTCGACCTCAGCATCATTGCTATCAGATGTTGGAGCATACACTTGGATTAGATTTATGTTTAGAGGTTTGGCTTTCAGCTGAACTAGCATTATAGGTTCGTTAAAGGGAATGAAATTTGTCACAAACTCTTTTAAGTTCTCCAGTGCTTTTGCCTGAGTAGAAAATAGTATTATTATCCATGGTGTAGTTTCCAGACTTTGGCCATCGGACTTCTGAAAGGCCCAATACTTGTATGTCTTATCTCTCCATTTCTAGCATGACTGTTGTTAATTTTCCTGCTTCATAAAGTGTTCTTATATTCCACGTTGCTATGCGTTTTAAATCGCTTACACTAAATTTGTTTCTCCACCCGGGGATTCTTCGCACCCCTGTCACATTAAAGGGACGCCGGGCACTCGGGACCACTGTTTGATTTACGTCCATTTGTGGTTGTTCTTTAGAATCCTTAGGGATCTTTAATGCAGTAGTTTCTCCTTGCCTTCTGCATCCTTATGCCGTTGATTTTGGTTCATCCGCCTTTGAGATCGATTTCTCAATCTCAGGACAAAAGAGTGCCCTTCCACTTACCAACTCATCCGCCCGAAGCCGTTGGTCGGTAAGTGGGGGTTTGCTTATACCGGCAAACATTCGGTGATTTCGCAGTGTCACAATCGGTTAAATCATAATTACCGCCTGTGATTATTCAGTATCAGACCGGTAAAGAGATTTTCTCTACCGCTCCGATCCTGTAATGACATAGCAGCTGCCCTATGCCATGCTCTCAGTTGATCCGCGAGTGTTTATTTGGCAGAGCCTTATTCACACCTGCCCCACATATCTGTAGGACGTTCCCTATCAGCTATTGGGACGCGCCGTGTTGAGGTTGAGAACTACCCCCCTCCGAGTGTGTTTTCCAAGAAGTACTGAAGAGCTCCTACTCAATTCAGAACTCCTCCTTCTTGGAAACTACACCGGCACGGTGTAGTATAAAAATTGTAGCTAGGCTAATTTTAAACAAAAATGTTCACAAGCATTTTTTGTGTACAATGAAACAATTGCTTAAAGCGACCGTAGATTTTGCATAAAGAGTTACGCGCGCGAAATCAATGTTCAATAAAATTTGTATCAGCTGGACGGTAAAAATTTGATATCTTTTGATTCAAGTGACCTATCGACAAAATCAAGATGCGTTTTAAAGGTAAAGAGTTCAGCTTTCGTATGCAGTTTTCGTATTTTGCCGCAAATAATTTCAGATTTTATATAGGTGTTACATAAATAAACGTGGCGCGATTTTTGCCTTTTTTTATGATTCTCACAAAGTCAATACAATCTATCCCTCTCATTAACTAACTACTATGTAGCTTCTATTACTAGAGCCTAACCAAAACCTATAGCATGAAATTTAGTTTTGAGTTTTGGCAACAAATGTGAGATTTAATCTTTCACACAACAAACCATTTAAAACATTTAAAACTTTTTTTTCAAATTACACTAGTACGTTTTTTAAAAGTACAAAACTTCTGCAATAAACTACACCCAAAACTGTCTTCTTAAATGCATTTCCCGTCACCTGTGATCGTTTGTAATGTAAAACATTAAATTCTGCGTTTTTTTGCATATTTCAAATGCCTCATATTTGTTACCACAACTCAAAATTGTAATTTTATGTCATATGTTTTAAAGATTGATCTCTAAAAATGGAAATTTTACTACAACTGGTCAATGAAAGTAATCAATTTTATTGAGCTCACGAAAATTGTAAAAAATGGCAAAAATCGCGCCACGTTAATTTATTTAACACCTTTATAAAAACTGAGTTTACTCCCGGCAAAATAAAAAAAATGTATACGAAAGCTACACTCTTTGCCTTTAAAACGCATCTTGGTTTTTGTCGATAGGACATTTGGATCAAAAGTACAAATTTTATTAAACATTTATTTCGGGTGCTTAACTGACATGCAAAATCGACGGTCGCTTCAAACGTTGTTTTTAAGAGTTCATTTGGTTCATTCTACACAAAAAATGCTTATAAACATTTTTGTTTAAAATTATCTCAGTTACATTTTTTATTTGAAACATTTTTCTCTACGGTGTACAGATTCTTGGTAAATCGATTTTTTTGCGTTTTTACTCCCATAGGAGGGGGTGTTAGGGTGAAGCCCGGGGGTAGAAGTGGTAAACTTATTTGCATCTTTTTTGAGGTCCCAGAATTAATATTGTCTGCAAAATTCAGCTTGTTCATATGATTTTTAGGGGTCATCTCTCTGACGACTGGACTATCACCATCTATTGGTTTTTGATGTCGAATTCGTCTTTCGGTGGGAATGTCGTAGTCCTTACATTTTTTCGTGGTAAAATCTATTGCTTCATCTAGAATATGACCACGTTTTTCTTTAATATTGTGGTCTCTGATTGATCAACGGTTATGCCTTTACTTTGCAATTAAATCTGATAAATATTTATTCCTCTAAGTACATCATTCCAAAAGAAAGGTGAAATTACACACAGCGGGCAGGAGGTTATGTGCAGCACCTCTGGTGTCTAAATTTTCTTGTTGATGACATAATTCCTCAATTGCAGTAACAATGCTGTCAAAATGATCTGCCAATACTTTAACTGCAGTATATAGAGTACTCCAACGCGTTGTAGAAAGTCGTTTAACAGATGCTTTGCTGTGTTTAATAAGCACTTCCCAGTGGCTAGTAGAATCAGAAAAAAATTAAAAATTACGGTTTCGTGTATTCACAAAATAATATTGAATTGTATATTTATTGAAAAGTGAGTAAAGTTACAGATTTATAATTCATTCTTTTGTGATCGGGTCTCTTGGGTGTCATCCCCAAACGGGTGACACCCGGAGCGGACCACCCCTCCCGGCTCACCCTAGCTACGCCACTGAGTATCCATGATAAGTCCTATATCAAAGACTTTATATATTATAATTTACTTAATTAATTGTTTGTAAATC
The DNA here is from genome assembly GCF_040954645.1 of Diabrotica undecimpunctata. NCBI lineage: Eukaryota > Metazoa > Arthropoda > Insecta > Coleoptera > Chrysomelidae > Diabrotica > Diabrotica undecimpunctata. The sequence goes on along the minus strand of NC_092805.1, from coordinate 62,815,541 downwards.
ATTCAGTACGACATTGGCACAGATTACAGCTTTAAGTGCTACATATATAAACCATTTGGACCATTCGCTCTTAAAAATTCGCTTGTTGCTGTATCACTTAAGTTTTAACTATTAAAAGTATATACTTGAAGTTATAAATAATATAGTATTGATTAATAATGCCAATTTGCCCATTAAATAGAAATTTTAATAAGGTTTGGTTGTGGCAACGCGAACGCACACGTATTTAGTAAGTTATTTATTAATAAATATCCAGAACATAATATTTCACAGCTTTCGTTTAAGAAAGTAGCAAGGACACAATAAGCACAACGTGACATGTGAAGCTTTTTCTTGATTCAGAAAAAGTCCTCGATAAGTAAAAACGACTAGATGTTATGATGGACCTTGAAGAAAATACCTATACATATTTCAGAAGAAGAAAACTTACTGCCGAAAAGATCGTCATAGAAATATCAACTTTGCGTTTTTTACGCACGTAAAATTACCACCATGTAAAAGTTAGTTATTACAGGAATTATGTGAGGATGATCCAAACCGAATGCTACAATTCTGTGAAAAATAATGAACACGTGTCATAGACATACGCATTTTGCAGAAAATATTTTTTGGATATACACACAACATGCTCACATACATATATATATATATATATATATATATATATATATATATATATATATATATATACATACACAATAAAGTAAATACCAGAGATATGAGCTTGCCGGAGTAAATTGTTATCATTTCCGAAGATCAAAGAAATATAGAAAGGGTCGCGCCTCGTGATGCCGGTACCTTCCTGACCTCCAAGTTACCACCCCTCCTCAATTACAACCATAACGTTGAGGGGGCTTTCGTTAAGGTATCAGAGAATTCTTTCTACGGTGATGCTGCTTTAGTAGCAGTGACCCTTAGTCAGTAAGAAAGGCGTTATATGCCTTTCTTACTGACTTATCTTTCTTTTTATAGAACAGGAGTTTTGTGTGTGCCGGAGGATCGGCTGATGATCTGACAAACCGTATTTGCTTACCTTGCCAGCCGACCATCTAGAGGGTCTAGTAATCAAGCCCATGTCTAACGGTGCACGGTCTCAGTGCTTAGAAATAGCGGTTGCTTTACCTAGGGTACCTGGAAAAAAATTTGGATAACCTAAAACTAAGAAAAATATTGATTAAATGATGTGAAGCAGTAGTACTTAACCTAAGGGGTGAAGCAAGCATTCTCAGGTGTATAGTGCTTCCATATGTCTCATGTATGTGTTTTGGAATAACTCTCTTTTATTTTCTTCTTTTTTCTAGTTTTTTCTCAAGCTTACCTATCCTATTTTATCAACTAACCTATTCTAATTACTTCACTTGTCTGGTTCAGTGTTATGCCAACCCGTTGATTCCCTTCTTTACTACGTGACTACCTTTCCATATTTCCATATGCAATATTATGATTGATACCCTACTAATTGAAGTCTGGGTCTTCTGTACCTTGCCGGTCAGTTTTCATCGTAGTTCGTCAACTTCCCTGGTCTTTCATTCGGATGGTTTCTTGTTTCGTTGGAGATTTTATACGCTTCCTAATTCAGTTTATCTAGGATGCTTACCTATTTAATTTCTCTCCATACAAACCTTTCGAATAGGTATGTGGAGATGCTTCCAGCTTCCTTTATAGTATGGTTTTTGGCTATTTGAATTTTTTTTCTGTTCGTTTTACAAGTTTGTTCTCCAGCTGTTAATTCATATGTTATAATGGTATGATATTGCTGTTTGACATTATTAACTTCTTTTTTATGTTTAACTTGCTATTTTAACACTTCTATCTAGCACTTCTAAGTATTTTGCTTCTTTTAGTTGGTATAGAGAATGTTGGTACATTCCATTTTTCCAAAAGATAAAGCCTTTATTTTAATATAACGTGGAGAAATCATTAGAACAAATAAGGCTGTGTAAGCTTTAAGCAAAAACTATGTCTCATAATCTACTTCTATAGCAATAAAAAGAAATCGAGAACAAGTAATAATATATGTAGCATTCAATATCATAAAATGCAAAATATCTAAGTCTAAAATATCTAAAATTTATGTACTTTGGGACCCTGCATGTCTCGAACATCCTTGAAACAACTAGATATTTCGAAGAAAGAAGACTATGATGCTTTAGAGCCAGAGGAATGTTCACAATTCTCCAAATGCCGCCAACTTTAAGATGGTTAAAGCTTTCCTGTGAAAAAAAATTTGGAAGAACAAACTGATAATCCAGATTAGTCATACCAGAAGGTAATGATTCTAACATTCCAGGCAATGAGAGACTTTTTATATCTCAACAAATAAGCAATTCAACTTGCTTTTTACGAACGTTCCTGTTGATCTGAAAAACAAATGCCTTTACTAGGCGCAAACGAGGAAGAGAAGAGTACATTTTAAAAATATATACTCCGAATGTAAAATCTGGAGGTAGATGTAATACCACTCTAGGGACTCTTGATCCAATAATGGCCATGCAATCTAAGTTGATAGAATGTTTCGAAAAATCCGTTCCACGAAATGACAAGACGCCAAGTTTTACAACGCAAAGTTTGTGTTGGAGCAAAAGTACCGAGGTTAGCTTTCTGCAAAGCTGTATCATCAACGTTGTCATCATATGCCACGTTGTCATCAGATGCCATCATGTAAAAAAGTCCCATTACCGCTGCAATAGGTGGGAAAGAATATGCATTACTGCTAAGGTCACGAGGTAACACATCAGGGACAGTGTATATTTAAGCCAAAATCGGGGATTGCTGACTTGACGAGCTAGGCGCAACCATACAAGATATTTAAGACGTGGATGTATCGAAAGATGATTGAGGATGCGAAGAAGATGAGTTTCTCGACATATTATTTTGCGAAGAATTAATTGCACTGAGAAGATGGCGTAAATCAGAAATGAGTGCGGGATGGCTTTCCTCCACATGTATCCTAGAAGTAATATTATGGGATGCACTATCAATTTTATAGTATATACAGGATGGGACGGGCTTTAATCTTATAAGTCCTATCGCCTTACAAACTAAATCATCTATAACGTTTTGATCCTTGCTATCTGTAGCGGGACCTACCAATAAGTTTTCGATTGCATCCTATGTGCATTCATATTCATCATACTCAACCTGTAAATAGTCACGAAAAACTTTCAAAAGTCAATTAAAATCAGCCAATGATGCATTATCTATAATCTAATGACAATGCTCATTAAATGAATTTTTTGTAGGCTTTCTCTTCAATTTGAGGATATCCATTGGTTAGACAAAAAATGGAGCGGTTAATATATAAAATTTCATGAGACAATGAGAAAAGGATTGCGAAGGAGTAAAAGGGACTTTAAATCCCTGGACTTTTTCTCTACTACAGAAACAAACCAAACCTAATATTCGAAAGCAGGTTTCTACAATACGAAAACCATAAACGAAAACAAAAAGAAGAAATACCTTGACAGATCTCTTATAAGGGAAAAGAAATAATTCAATATAAAATGATAAAAATATCCGACTAATGTTATTACAATCAGAAGATCTAAAAGAAAAATGGTTCCAATAACCGAAAATAAATTTTTACATTTTAAGCTAAAAGAAATAAAGAAGAGACTTACTCATAATCAATTTATTCTACCACGGACGACCGGTTTCGCATACTACAATTTACTATGCATCCTTAGGTCACCTGTATGGCAAAATTTAATGCTGAAATTACAATAAACAGTATTAGGATGCTACCTGGTAATATATAACAATTATGCCAATATTATATGTGTTCGGTTTTAATAGAGTATCATTTTAATTAAATAAGTTTTACTTACATGCCGATACAAGAAATATTTTTACGTGTATGTGAAACCATACTTAAAACTCCATTACGGCAAGCTGGAGACTAGTGATCATCAACTTTATTGCATTCTTCTTCTTCTTGTAGTGACGATCCGTGTCGAATGTTGGCGACCATCATGGCAATCAGCAATTCAAGAAATCAAGAAATTCTTCGCCTTCCTGGTCCCCGTTTTCCTTCTACTTTTCCTCGAAGAATTAATTGCAGCAACCCATATCTTTCTCTGTTCCTCATTATGTGACCAAGGTATTTAATTTTGGCTGTTTTTATTGTGGTTACCAACTCTTTTCCTTTTTGAATTAATAAAACGTCTTGGTTAGTAACGTGGTCGGTATAGGATATCTTCAGGATTCGACGATAACGCCACATTTCGAAAGCCTCAAATTTCTTGTAGGTAGCGTCTGTGAGAGTCCACGACTCAACTCCGTACAACAGTATAGGAAAAAAAATATACTATCGTAGTAACCTGATTTTTATGGGTACTGATAAATCGTGGCATTTGAATAGCTTAGTAATTTTTTAAAATGCAGATCTTGCTTTTGCTTTCTCTACCCTAAATTTTATTTCCAGGGAATGGTCCCAGTTTTCATTGACGTTCGTACCAAGGTAGGTGTATGTTTTTACTCTTTCTATTGGTTGACCATTCATACTGATTTTTTCAATTTGCTGTTTCTTCTTAGGGATCATCATACATTTTGTCCTCTTAATATTTAGTAAAAGTCGATTTTATTGCATTAATTGACAACTATTGGGAAAGTTCCCGAGGAGCAGAGTAATATTAATAACCGTCAAACCCACTTATTAGAATATCGGTTATAGGAATATTGCGGTTTAAGGAAATAGAAATTTGAGGTCCTCAAATACAAATTTGAGGTCCAGAAACGCTTCCATTCACTCCTTAATAAGTTTACCCGGTTATAGGAATACGTTTTAATAAAATATTACCGCTTAATAGAATATGTTTCCGATGAACGAATAACTTTTATGTACAATTTCCTAAAAATTTAAATGATATCTGGTTAATTAGGGTCTGTCAGGTAATAAATTCTTGATTACTTTGTTATGACCATCAAGTCGATAGTTCCCCGAAACATCCACAAGTCATAAAGCACTTTTTCATTTCTCTAAAAATTTCTATTGCTCACCCACTTTGTTGCCTTTTAATATGTCCATTTTTAAAAACAGTTAATTTAGAATTCACCCAGATACCTACCTCTTTGCAAGTGAGTCATGGCATTGTTAAATTCAAAACGAAAAGATCTTGCTTAAAAAAAATTAATGTAATTGAATACCTACGTGAAACAATCTAAGTGTAGTCAAATCGAAATTGCTAAAAAGTTTGAAATTTCAGAAATGGAAAAAAATCCCCGGCTAAGCGAAACAAAGTCAATGTTTCTGGTCCTGAAGGGATACCTACAGATTTATTCCAACTATTAGATAATCAGACCGTTGCAATTATTACCCCATTCTTTAGCAAGACATACAGCAGCGGCAAATTACCAGATAACTGGTTAAAATCAATATTTGTCTGTTAATTATTCTCAAAAAAGTAATGCTAAAGAATGTAGCCACTATCGAATAATTAGTTTATCGAGTCACAAACTTAATTTTTTTATAAATATATTGCATCGTCTTTTACATCAACTTTGTAAGAAGATAACTGGTAATAAGAGTTTCGTCAGACAGGGATATGTCATGTCACCGATATATTTTAATGTATACTGTAAATCAATGTTTGAAATACCGTTAAATTGTAACGAAATATGATGCCTACCGCATAGGGTATTACTATAAGGGGTTGAAAATTGGGGACAGAAATTATTGGGTGAAGATATGGCAAGAAAAACAAATCGAAACTTATGCGAGCGGCGCTCAGGGTTTATTTGGAGAGCATGAGTCGTGGATAAGTGAATGAAAAATTGGGATTGGATTGGGGTAACTACAAAAAAAATGAAACAAAGGGGTACTTACATGAATCTCCTGGCCAAATGGACAAACAAAACAACAAGAAGGACCTCTAGCTATTTAAAATGGCCGTTTCGAGGGAACTTCTTGCTGGATGGAAGAAAAAAGGCTCTTCTGTCCTAAAAAACACAAAAGAGAGGTTAGGAGACTTTTTTTAAAATAAATAGACAAAATGGTTCAGTCAAATAAATTAAACATTTATTGTTGTTGTCACCACAAACAGTTACAAATATAAAGGGCACAAAAATACTATATTAATAGGTAGTAGTTAGAGATGCTACAAAAACTTACAAATATTACTGGGCTATAATTTAGAGCAGAAATAAATCATTATAAATAAAGAAATATCTTTTAAATGAGACCATTCATAGAGGTTAACCTTTTTCTAAAAACAAAACAAACTAATGTCAAAAAATAAAACTAGCTGTCATATGTCAACATTAAATTTTAGAACAGAACAATTAAAATGACAGCTGAGCCACGCCCAGGACATATAATTTTAACCATTAAAATATAAATTGTTTGGAAAGCAATTATTATTATTAGAAAAAAAATGCTCTTTAAAAGTTCAAACAAAAAAAGTTACCTGGATTTCACTAAAATGCACTTGAGTTGTAAACGGGACTTGCTAAAATTTCTGGGGTGTAAACTAGACTTCACTGGAATTTCTGGGGGTAGAACTGGGTTATACTATACTCTATGCCACGCGAACAAATTCATCTCCATACTACGAAAAATATTTTGAGACGGCTTTTTAGTTAGGACAATAATTTGAGGTTAAAATTGGTGGCACTAGACACAAAATTCGACTGGGCTTTTTAAAAAACAAGAAACTGGAACATGTGGATATCTTTCAAAGTTGTTATAGGCGACACAAATCGCTTAGATACTGAGAAACATAGAAATAGTGATTACTCTGCCAAAACTGACACTTTACATAGAGTATATTTCACTTTTTCCAACCAATTTGCCGGCTTCTTGCCCGACTAAAATAAACACGTTTGTTCATCTTGACCGAAAATTCAAACCTAACTTTCGACCTTTGATCGATCTGTGTCTTACCGGCCTCCACCGTCTCCTTACCTCTTCTTCGATTCTTGCAATGGGACAACCCAAAAATCTTGTCAAACCACTTCAAATTATATCGCAAAACGACCTTGAATCAAACAACTTTTAAAATTGTAGAAATACACATGTATTATATGGATTATTTAACTTCGTAGCCGAATTCTTTCTTGGTACACAAAGACACCAAATTTTATATATAGCCCAGGAACGTACTAAATAATTTTTATTATATAAGATAGTTTTTAAGAAATTTTCTGCATGCTACAAAACAATCGTAGCGAAGGTGTTAAATCGGTGGTAAAATTATTAACACTATCAAATATGCAGGTGATATATAATATATATATATATATATATATAATATATATATATATAATATATATATATATATAATATATATATATATATATATATATATATATATATATATATATATATATATATATATATATATATCGCTTCACGTGACCATACCACACTAGTTGTCTCGTTTCAATTCTGTCTACACTGGAATATACAGTATTTGTCCTCCTTCTAATATCTTCATTCCTTGATGATATTTTTTGGATACACCACACGCTCTCCTTAGAAAACCCATTTCTACTACTTCTATTCTTTTTTTATCTTTTTTCGTGATCTGTCAAACTGCTGCCACATAAGTCATAATAGGCTCTACCAAGGTTTGATAGATTGTCACTTTCGTTTCTTGTCTAATATCTTTAGACCATAGTATTCTCGATGTTTCTCGATTCTTGATGTTTCTTTTGGTAGTGCTTTCTTTGGATATTATAGATCCGAGATATTTATATTCATTACATGTTTTTGTGTTTCTAATTTCTAACTCTGGATCTTCTTTATCATCTCCTATTTTAGGATACTCCGCCTTTGACATATTCATATTGAGGCCACATTTTTCATATTCTTTCTTTAGTTTTCTAAACATGTAGTCCATGTCTTCCTCATCATTCGCTACGACTATCATCATCTGCGATCATCTGCGAAAAATAAAGTTGTTAGACATTTACCTTTGCCGATGTCTATTCCCATTCCGGATACTTCTTTCCTCCACTGCTCTAACGATGATTGAATATATATTTTAAATAAGGTCGGAGATTGACAACATAATTGTTTAAGCCCCTTTGTTATTGGAAATGATTCAGATATAAAGTTTCGTTCTTTAACGACGCTTCTTGCATTTTTGTATATATTTGCGATAGCATCCACATACTCTTTACTGAGACCTACTTTCGTCAATGTTTGAAACAGTTTTTTCAAAGGTACCGTATCGTATGCCTTCTCTAAATCTACAAACAATAGGTGGGTAGATAGATTCCTTGTCTTCCGTTTTTCGATTACCTGCTGCAGAACGAATATACCATCAGTGCACGATCTTCCTGCACGAAATCCATTTTGTTCTTCTATGTCTTCAGTCTTCATATTCTGATTCTATTCTTTTTTTTATTATTCGACCGTACACCCTCCCCACTGAGCTGATAACAGTTATTTCCCTATAATTAGAGCATTTGCGTTTTTCACCTTTCTTGAATATTGAGCTGATGTATCCAACATTCCAATAATCAGGGATATTTTGTCCTTTTAAAGGCTACTTTATAAACTTTACGTTGGCGTTGGCGCTGGCGTTCGCCGTTGATCTTGGAGCTGGCTATCATAGACTGCATTTATAAACTTTCGGTTGGCGTTGACGTTAAAGATCACATCTAAATTTCTAACCTTACATTTTTGATTTGGTATTATTAATTTTTGCTTGAAAATTAATACAATGGAAAATGAAAATACTCGGCCTTTGTTAGGTGCAGTGTTACTTATACACGATACTTTGTATTTGAGCAGTACTAAGCCTTCGAAATAAAAGACAACATCCAGGATGCAGGTTCCAGTATTTGAAAAATTACTGCAAATGGTAAAACCAAAAATAAATGTAAAATATCGCTCTGATGGAATTTCTAAGATATAGGGAATATAAATTATCTAAACTATTTCACTTTATAAACACGTGGAAACACAAACATAAACAAATAATTTAGTTTGATTTGTTTGACAAACCTTGTCACTTTTTCGGTATTGCTATTTGCTGCGATGACAAAGCTACAGTTTTTTTATGTTCTGTGATCGTGACTACAACCACAGAAGGGTTGGTGTATTCTTTGCTACAACGGCCAACGGCAAAAGATAAAGCTGGTTTATCTTGAACGGAACCGAACGCCAACGCCAACGGCGAACGATGTTTATAAATAGACATACGAGTTTCCCATTTGACCATGTTGCAAAGCGAACGTCAGCGCCAGCGCCAACGCCAACGTAAAGTTTATAAATCAGCCTTAAGCAGTTGTTAAATAGTTGAACCAACATCTCATGTAATATTTTTGGTCCAATACTTTACCAACTCAATTGAAATGAAAAAAGTTGCTTTCTTTTGCTTAAATGTCATGACGCAGTAAAAGTTTTGATAACCACGAGATCATATGCCTTTTCTATTGACTTCCCCGAGATATCCCAGTTAAAAAATAGGGCTCATTAAAGTTTTGACTATTCAAGTGATTATTTGTCTTCGTTTCATGGTGTAACAAACTATAACCAACTTATAAATTTAATTTAATTTAATTATTTATTTCTTTGAATAAAAAAAACAAAAAACTAGTATTTATTTTTGATGTAGATAAGTAACTTGATTGATTTATACAGTTTTATAATTATTGTATATTTTATATTTAACTATATATATATATAACTTATGCCTCGCTGTATATATATATATATATATATATATATATATATATATATATATATATTCATATATATATATATATATATATATATATATATATATATATATTCATATTTATTTTTTCAGAAATCAAATTATGTCCGGATAGGATAAAAAAACTCCGACAAGTTCAAAATGAATAGGTACCCAATAATTAGCAGCATGGTGCAAGCTATCACTGTTCTTACGGTTTTAAAAATGATGACAAAAGGTAAATAGGTATAAAAGCTTTAAAAATAGTAATTGTATAGTATAAGTGTAAAATATAAATTTTTGTTTTATTATGAGGTAAAATTATATAGGGTTGGTCGCTTAACAGAGTATAACCTGATGTTCATTGGATTTTGTGAAAATGCTGAAACAAGTCGAATTATATTACAAGGGGTCATGTTTTAACATTATAGACATCTGTCATTTGTCTTCTCTCTCACTACTGTCTGCAGAGTACTAAAACATTACAAATTTCATCTTCACAGAATACCCTTGGTGCAAGTAATAAATGAAGAAGATCCAGACTGGTGACTAAAGTTTTTTAAGATTGTGACTAATAAAGGTTATTGGGCTGATGGATATCCTAGTTTGCCACTAAACACATATCGTATTCTAAGACCATTGTTTTTGCAAAAAGAAATTGAACCGAGATACATATCTAGAATTATTGAAATATTATTTGAAGGCATAGATCATACCATATTAAGAGATATAATCAAAAATTTCAACAGATATTCAGAAGATAGTTTATTTTTCTAATAAGATGTTAGATGTCGCATCTCCGCTTTATAGCATAAACATTAACGGTTATCTTAATGAACGTTTTTCTGGGCAATGGATTGAACGTAAAGGTTTTATTTACTGAATGGTCAAGATCCTCCGATTTACTTCTCATGAATTTTTACTATGTGGTTATATAAAAAGCAAGATTTATAATATCAGTACCGCTTCATTGAAAGAAGTAAAAATGCGAATAGTGCATAAATGAATGTAGTATAGTAACCTATGAAATGCTTCAAAATATTTGTCATAATTTCGAACAGCGACTTCATAATTATATTCATTTTGAACAATTAATTAAATAATTATATCTGATAAGTAAACTGTTTTGAATTATGAATTTATTAATTACAAATTTAGTTCATTTTACTTACATTAAATTTAATAAAGTTTACTGTTAATTCTGCCAATTACGTTTTAATGTAGTTTTTGTCGAGACAGAAAAAAATTGAAACTGACAATAGCGAAACAGAGGCATTATATTTGGTTTTTAAAAAGTGTAACAATATCAACAAACTGATTTTTTCACAAGAATGGATTTAATATTAAATAAAAATCATGGATGCCTGAATTCTTTAGCGAAATATGTGTCTAATAATGTTCCATACATAGTATATTTCTTATATAAAATTTAAGGTTTGTGGGACTGGAAGGCAGGATGTTTACAAGTGAAAAAAATCTACATTGTTAAAAGATGTCCTCTTTGAAAAAAAAATCGACCTGTTTTAGCATTCTAAAATACACTGAATATTGCAAAATATCAGGGCTGACTCTTTGTAGCAACCAATCATGTATTATTATATCCTTAAAAATTATAAGGTAAAATTTTAAATTTCAATAAGCTCAGTAATAAAAAAATGTTTCAATAATTTATTTATAAGATATAGGTATTAAAAAAATTATCTTAGCTTTCTTTATAATGTATTTTACTCGCTGTAATATGATTTTCTTTATTGCATATGTCTAATACATGTTTTTTTCTTTTGTTTGTCATATCTTATGCTTTTTTATTCGTCTCCTACCTGGTAGTTCATTTTCAATAATAATGTAAAAAATGTAATGCTATCCGAAAGATGGTAATTCGATATTTTTTTATCAATCATTTTTGTCATTGTTTCAAGAAAGTTTTGTGCAGCATATAGCAGTTTTAGAAAATTATTTCTAATATCTTTGAATTAATTTTGTACATTAAATATATATATATATATATATATATATATATATATATATATATATATAAGTATATATATATATATATATATATATATATATATAAGTATATATATATATATATATATATATATATATATATATATATGTATAAATCTTTTAGATGGGTTGGAGTCAATAAAAGGGCTATTGGTTAACTATTTTTTATCTCGAGCTTTCAATTGTGTTTACAATTATTATCAAGAGTTGCTAAAAAATACAAAATATCTTACAAAGTTGAGCTAGAAAGAAAAAAAAAATTTTTGTTAACTCACCAAATAAAATTAGAAAATTGCTGCTAACATATTTCAAAAAGAATTATTATAAAAATGTTCTTATCTAATAAATGTTTCTGAATTTATAAATAAGTTAGAATAGCGACCAATTACAATTAAGCCTCAATGTCATAAATGCCAACTTAAAATTTTTATTTTTGACAATTATATTGCCAAAAATAAAATTTTGTTTAAAAATTCTTTTTTGTTTAGTAACCAAAAAGAATAAGATTTATTCACCATTGATAGATGTCTGAAAAAATGTAACAAATATATGGAAAATTAAATCAAAATGTGATATTTTTGATCAGATGGAGGAGCTCCTCCGGGGCTGGATGAGAACTATGGGATGGCATAGTTCGAAGAAACGGGAAATTATCTGGTACCTTTTTTCTCGTTCTGTGGATTCTTTTGGTGATTCTTGATTTGTCCTTTTTCTGTATATTTGCCAAATGGTGTAGACAAGGAAAATTATTGCTAAGACATATAAAATTATGGTATAAAAACTGACATGTTGAAAATAAACAGGAACTGTGTTCCCACAAACAAAGTAGACAATCTAGATTGTCTATTTTGTTTTCTTGATCTGCTAAAGCACTTTGCACATTATTTAATTCATCTAATTTTATCGAGTCTATTTTTATTGGTTTAAAGTTTAGATCACTAACCGGCGTTTTTAGTAACACTTCTAAATTTGGCAGTTCCATTTTAACAAAATTTGGAGTTTTTAATTCAAATCTTTTTAAACCGTAATTGTCAATATATATTTCGCACGCACTATTGAGATCGATTAAATAACTACCGTTTAATGGAATATTGTCCGAATTCTTATCGCATTTTTGAAGACTAATCACTTTGTTTAGCGTTATTACGATCCACTTATTATTTTCTAGTTTTTGAATTTTTATATTATTAATTTCTGTTGGCACTGATTGACATTGATTTACAAACTTTGAGTACTGTATGAGTTGAACTTCGAAAGGGGCTGTTGGTGTTACTTCAATTGACTGGACATCATGGCATAAATATTCTTCTTCTACCAATTTTTGACACTAAACGTTGGCAAGTGTATATTGATATCGATTGGAAAGTAGGAACATAGATTTTGGAACAATTGTTCTGTTTTACTATAACTTTTTATCTCTTATTCTTTCGAATAACAAAATATTTTGCAAAGATAATTCAAAAGGGAATTTGTTATTTTTATGAAATTTACTGACGTTTAAAATTTCGAGAAATAATTCATTTGTGTTGGCTATTGAATTATGAAAGGTATTTAGTTTTGAAAAGCTGATAGCAACTTCGATTTTTTCTAATAGGCCATAAATAATTTGGAAACTAGTGTAAAATTGCGATACAAGTTTTTCTAGTGCACTTTTTCGATCTTTATATCTTTAATTAAATTTTGAACTTCTGTTATTCGTGAAATTAAAATTAACTGTTTATGGGCTAAGATGTTTGTATTATTTTCAAAATTCTTTATTGAAGATCTGAATAAGGTGATTTGATTTTTAACTATAGTTTTAATATTATTTTGATTATTTGTTAGAGTTGATATAGCGTTGTCGTAACGTTTTGTATCGTTTTGGTTTAGGTTTCCGGTTATAAATTTTATTGCGGAACCTACACCATCAAATAGGGATCTTTTAGATCTGGTATTCCAAAAGGGATTTAACACTTTCACTGCCGCTTGTGATTAGTGCGCATTCGCGAGGAGCCAACAAGTTTTTCGTACTTAATTACGAAGTATACACTTTTTTTAGGGTTATTTATATTTCCGGAGTATGAAACAATATTACACTTGCGATCATAAAATCCGGGTCATCTTGAAAATTTCAAGTTTCTTAAATATTTTTGCCTCTAGTGCAGTAATAACTTTTTTTTTTGGCTAATGTATTTTTTATTTGTCATCAATGTTTGTTTTGAAAGAAAAAAATGGTTTTTTATTGTTTTTATTGAAAAAAACAGAAAACAAATCAAATTGTTGATAAAACAGACATACGAAAAAAATGGAAAATACAGAACCTGGTAAAAAATCAGTGAAATTTCAATGACCAATATCGTGTATTGCCTCCCCTTGCTCTAATAACCTCTTGGAGACGACAGGGCATACTCTCAATTTTTCTCCGGATTACATGTTGTGGTATGTTATTCCCCTCTCTCACTAACAGATCCTTAAGCTCCTGTGCGTTGTTAGGAGGAGGTGTATGGGTTTGAATACGTTTTTTCAAATCGTCCCAGAGATGTTCGATGGGATTCAGGTCCGGAGACCTAGCTGGCCAGGGTACCCTCGTAATTCCAACTTCGTCCAAGTATTACATACTGATCCTCGCAACGTGCGGTCGCACGTTGTCTTGCATAAAAACGGCGTTTTCTCCAAGCCCTGCCATGTTGGGCATAACATGTTCTTCCGGAATCTCCGTAATGTACCTTCGTGCAGTTAGGGACCCATTTTTGATGAAGGGTAATTCTGTGTGGAAGTCGGAAGATATGTGTGGAATGGCATTCTTGGAGCAATGCAAGCTTGTGAAAATCGTTCACCGGTTCTCCTCCAAACTCTTACACGTCCATCGGATCCAGTTGGGCAGAAACGGGATTCATCTGAGAAGAACACTTTGCTACAATCGTTAATTCTCCAATGCGCGTTTTGTAGAGCAAAAGCTAGTCGTGCAACTCGAGGCACCCGGCGAAGTGGCGGTCCTCTAGCCATTACCCGAGAAGATAGTCAAGAAGAACGAAGTCTTCTTCTGACTGTTGCAACACTAAAATTGCGATTTCGTACTTCCTCTAGACGATTTTGATGCATAACCTCAGTTGAGGTCCGGTTTCGTTAAGCCTGAAACACAAGGAAACGGTCATCTAGTGCCTTGGTCGTTCTTCTTCGTCCAGAGCCAGGTCGCCTGGTCAGCAAACTTGCCTCCTGCAAGCGTTGAAGCACTCGTTGAACCGTAGAAAGGCTTACGCCAACAGTTCTTGCGACTTGCCGTTGAGTGTGACCGTCTTCCACAAGTGCAACAATTTGTGCCGTTTCAACAACAGTCAAAGGAATTTTTGTCAAAAAATAAACACTAATAATGGCACTAATAAACACTAATGGTGGCAATAATAAACGTTTGTCCGTTGCATTTGAACAGAAAGTCGAAGTACAAACGAGCCATTTAAAACAAGCGGAGTTACAGGTAGCGTTCATTTTGCACTTTACCGCGAAATCGGCACTATTGGAATTCTTTGTTACAAAGGAAACCGCAACAATTCTCAGAAACATGCATTAGTTTGTATTTGTGTTATTATTATTTACGATAAAGCTCGTTAAAAATGAAATATCGGTGATTTTTAAGGTGACCCGGATTTTATGATCGCGAGTGTATAATAAAAAAAACAAAACTACTCCGATCGAAGTCAGTGGCACTGACGGCCAGTTTTGGTGTGACGTCGACGAATGTGGCCAGCCGACTCCGATCGGAGTAGTCACTTAAATACACTAGCGTAAACGTTTTTATTAAAAACATTATTTTAATTTTAATATTTAATTTTTATATTAAAATAAACACTAAACATCAAAAAATAAAATTATTTTACTTACAACGAAAAACACGAAAACAGAAGAAAAGAAAACCAAAACAATCAACAAACATGGAACTAATAATGAAATTTTTATAAACTACAAAGAATCATGATATTTATCAAAACACTGAGGGCATAACCCCGGTTTGTCAATACATTCATTGCACTGGAATATAGTTTATTTTCTGCCTTTTCTATCTTTAGTGCACTGACGACACTGCTTTCGATTTACCCTAAGTGTGTTCCCTTTGTCGTGAGTGAATTCAGTTATTTTCATAATAGAATGTTTTGGTCCTGCACGTCTAGGAGACCTGGGAGCAATTACAACTCCTGATTTATTGGGAAGAAGAGCATTTATGATAGAAATCCGAAAATCATACAATGTCATTTTTTGATTTCCAGAATTGATATTGTATAACTTCAAAGCATTTTGCGCGAATAGCTGTACGACGTGTATAAATATCTTTTTGTACCACCTAATGGTCTTTCTTTCACAAGGGTAATACACAAGAAACTGATCTTGGTGATCAATGCCTGCCATATATTTCTTGTATTCAATTATTGACAACGGTTTTTGTTTTTCAACTCCTTTTCTGTTAGTAGTTATTTGAAGTTCATTGTCATATTATGTTGTGATGTACATGACTTCCCGTTTGTCCTTCCACTTGCTTATATGCACACCTTGTCTGAATGCGGACACATTTTCTCCCACGTTGATTTTTTTTTGAAAATTCTGGTGAATTCTGGGATTTTCTTTTAGGTTGGACCTCAAGGTACCCGTACAATATGTTTTCCTATCAAGAAGTTGTTTTGCCAAGGAAAAGCTATTGTAGAAGTTATCCATGTACAGAGCATGGCCGTTATCCAATATATCCTCCGTAAGTTTCAAAACTACCTTTGATGCATGTCCGGTACCACTCAGTTCAGCATCAATCGCCCCTGTGTACACATGAAACCGCAGAACATTCCCATTCGGCTCTGTCAACATATATAGCTTGATCCCATACTTGTGCCGCTTGTTTTTTATGTATTGGCGGAACCCTAAGCGTCCTCTCCATAATACCATGCTTTCGTCTAAGGAAAGCTATTTCCCGGGACAATAAATGTTTTTCATTTTGTTATTGAAATAATCAATGACATGTCTAATCCGCTTCAGAACATCCCTGTTAGGTTCATTCGTATCTTCATTTTCGGAGTAGAAATGAATATCTCAAAATCAAGAGGAAGCAATTTCTACTCATTTGGTCTCGAAAGAAAGGAAAGTTGAACAGTCTCTCGGTAGTTTTCCAATAATCTTGTAATCGGAACAATGGGACCATTCCCATAGCAAATAGAAGTCCAATGAATGTTTTAAATTCGAATCGAATAATATTGATTTTGTAGAGTTAGGAAGTTTGTAGTAATATTTGTAATGGCATTGATATCTATGGTAAACATCTGTCTGAATTCAGGCTGTACCTAAGCGAAGGGGTAAAAGTCCGGGACTTTTACCCCTTCAACAAGAGATTTCTTTAGTTCTTTGATATGTATAATTTCTGTCTGGTTAATGTCTTTTTTCTATTTAAGTCCTTGTCGTATAAGTTCTACTCGGTTTCTGTCAAGAATTTTAATTATTTTGTAGGAACCTAAGTAAGGTAGATGTTTTTTGTTACGTTTTTGAGTATTAACTTTATAAACTACTTGTCCAATTTTTAATTCTGAATTTGTTTCTCATTGATCGTTTCTTTTATTAATTACTTTAGTTTTATTGTGTGTTAGATTTTCCTGTACCTTTTGGTAAACGTGTTTTAATTTGTCTTTATGATTATTTATATAATCTGAATAGAAATTTTGAGAAAGAAATAGTTCGTTGGGGTTTCTAGAGTCTATATGTCCGAAAGTCAATTCAAATGGGGTAAATTTTGTGGAACTATGAATAGAATTATTGTAAGCTATAAGAGCATAGTCCATTAAGTCATCTTCGTTAGGATATGTCTGTTTTTAGAAGTCTTAAATGTTCGATTAAAGTAGAGGTATTCGTTCAGCTATTGAATATGATTGATGGAGGCCAGGAATAGTGAAGTGAACTTTGATTTTGTGTTTGATTATTAACATTTCTTTATTAAAAATTAGGATTATTATTATGAAAGTTCCTTGGTCGGAAATTAGAATTATAATTGTCGAAATTTCTTGGATTGAAGTTATAATTATTGAAATTTCGGAAGTGATTTTGATGTGGTTGAAAAGTATTGTTTGGATTAAAATTATTTTGGTATTGCGGTCTGATGTTTTGATATTGGTAAGGTGGAAATCTCATATTAGGGCGATTTTGTTGAAAATTATTTCTAGGAATAAAAGTTTGATTAGAATTTTTGTTTCTCGTAAGATTATGTGTCAATAATGCTCTAAAATAATATTGTGAGTTTAAATTATTTCCTCGTTGTAACGAATATAGAAAATTCTCTTCTTCGATAAAGAATCTCATAGCTTTCTCTAAACTGTCTGGGTTTCTTAATCTTATGTTTGTTTGTAACGATAAGGGTAAGCTTCTAATGTAAATTTTTAAACATAGGTCATCGTAACTTTGTAATCTAATTAATTTCTCTTGTGCTTTAATATTAAGCGTATTTAATTTTTGTGCTACTAAACTACGCGTTTCTTGGCATCGCATGCCAAAATTATAAGGGGTGTCATGATTGAAAGGCCTCAACGTTACCAAGTCTTGGATAAGGCAATCGAGATCTCTCTGGTCTTCAAAACTAAGATTAAGGGCATCTTTTACGAGTTGCCATGTATTTAATTCTATCCTAGAGTCTATTAACATTGAAGCTCTTCTATTTAATTTACCTAATATAGCTCGAAGTAAATTGGTTATTAAATTTTCACAATTTTCTATAAATATGGTTAAGGTATGTAGATTCTGGATAGAATCTAAGTAAAGTTTTAACAATTGGTAGTTTGTTTAAGCCATTTCGTTATTTTTGTCGCTATTTGGTTCTAAAATTGAATTTAATTCTGCTACAAGGCTTCTTAAATCTAATTTACTATCAGTTTCACACATTAAATATTTATTCTTTTTATTCAGATAATATATCAAATTGTAATAAAATATAAAATGTGTTTCAATATAAAACTTTTAACTTCAATATAATAAAATATTTTAAAAAATTTAATAATATAATATAGTAATAATAATCTTTCTCTTATTAAAAATAAAAATCTTGTAAAATCATAAAACCTTAAATAATTGTTTACTCTCGTTAGCTCTCTGAGTATTTTCAAAAATAGAAATAATAAAATGGAAAAAATAGGAAACTCTTACATTAAAATGTAGATTTTTAGCATTTCTGCCTATAGGATTCGACGATTTTGTTCTTCTCCCAGGTCTCGTTGAAACTACTGCTTAAATCTACTGCCTCTAGGGTTCGACGATTTTTGTTCTTTCCCCAGGTCATGGTGATACCTTGTCTACAGCTGATCTTGGACACGTTCACAAAAAGTTCGGTTTTCCGGTACCGTTCTACTCGAAACCGTTCGATTTTTGTAACGTTTAGCGACGTAATTCCCGAAAAATCCTACTGACTGCGCCAGTGAAGTTTCTAAGTCCAAGAACGATATTTAAAAAAAGAGAAATTCACAAGGGACTTCTTACTACAGTAAAATGTAAAATAAGAGTGACGCTATTCAATACAAAAGTAAATTTATAAGCTCGATGACGCCGAGGTGTGGTATGCTGACGCTGTCCTTTCATTATAGGTGATAGGTGAATTAGCAGTTCTGGGTTCTTAACTATATATACATACATATATATATATATATATATATATATATATATATATATTTATAATATGGATAATAGTGTCATAGTAATTGTTTATTTTAACCGACTCACTAAAAATTGTACAATGGGAATTCACTCTATAAAATATTGCGGTTACCATAACTCCTAAATAAAATCAAACAACTATGTTATTTATTTAGATATTATGCTAAAAAAATTTAAATTTTTATTCTTATAGTTGTAAGTATTAAATTATTCACTTTGTTTACATTTATAATAATCAATTATTCTAATAAGTTTACAGTTTTCTCCTGAAGAAGTCACAAAATCGTGACGAAATATTGAGACTGAACAAATTACCATCTGAAACAAAATAATTTCAAAAGAAGTATACTACTGGAGTAGACTATCTGCCCCATTTCAAACCTTACAATTAAAATCAGGGCAATTCGCTATTTATAATAAAAAACTCCAGAAGTATATTTCAAAAGAAGTATACTTCTGGAGTAGACTATCTGCCACATTTCGAACCTTACAATTAAATTTAGGACAATTCGCTATTTATAATAAAAATACATATTTGCAGTTTGATATATCGGCCCTTTACAGAATTATTTTTTACCAAATTCGACCATTTATCAAAAAATCAAGTAGTTTACAGGTTTCATCGCTCTAGTTGTAAACCGTATTACACCAATGACAGTTAAATGCAAATTCGAATTCAGCTTTAAAGAAATTTTCAATCTTTTATAGAATTCCTTGATAAATACGTGCATTTGCTGCAGTAAACTAAAGAAATATATAGACGTATAAATATAATTAAGTTGCAATTGCTTAAATTTCTATGTATCTTCGTTAAAATCGATAGACTTTGCAGCTACATCAAAGTTAATAGTTTTAAACAGATATTCTCCTGTAGCAGAATGAACACATTTCAAACTAATTATTCTGTCTTTAACTTCTATTTTATTTTCGTATATTAAGGACACTGATTAAAATCTGAAATGTCTGTTTATGGATTTGTTTGTTATAAAATAGACGACCTATTTTATTTCCTCAACTATTTTTTAAAATAATTTTTTAATAATGCTTATAATTTGATTTACGGTTATTTCGCTCAATAATGTTGATTGACCACGTCTATAAATTCGATGCAGTAGAATTCAATATATAAATTTGAATGCCCTATTTCCGAATTTCTCGATTGACGATGTAACAACGTAACTTCAAAAATACGTATTGCCTGAGGTAAATATTCTGATTATATTACATACAAAAAAGAGTTGAACCCCAATTTAGAAGCTCACAAATAAAACAACAATTTATCGAAAGGCCATCAAAGTAGTTTTGTACCGAAATGTTTACATATGTGTACATATTATTCGCACTGTGAAATTATTGCCACAATATTTATCAATTGATCTATTTTTAACCGGAAGGTAAATAACCTCGTTATTTAATAAATTTATAAATTAGGTAAAATTAGGAAATTATGATTAATGTAAAATTTTAAATTAAGGGGTTTAATTTGTGATTAAACACTACCTCTTCCTCTACATCGTTTTTTTATACTTGCTTTCTAGGCTTCTAGAGTTAATTTACTTATATTCATTCATAACTTAATTTAAGTGCGTTTCTAAATTTTTATTATAGTTACATAATAGAAATATTATTTATAAAAGTGTCTATGATTTATCTTCTTTCGAGACCTTATTGTCGCCTTATTGCGAGACCTTGTTTTCCTGTTAACTTCAAAACATTAATAATAGTAGATGAAACCTGTCTTACTTCACATACCTTTTTTTCCGTTTTAGCAATTGTTGTTCAATAACATACAGTAAACAGTTATTTCCACGTTATAAAAAAATATCTGTTTTTGCGGAATCTTTGAATTAAAACCTTGACAAAAAATTGATGAATCATCAAAAAATGACAAACAACCACTGCAGTTTAGCTTTTTTCACTTCTATTGTAAGCCGATTACGATTTAATTTTTGACCATCCGCCAAATAGAAAAAAAACTTAAGCATCAAGAAGCCGCTGGATATTTGAGTTTAATTTACTTATCTATGTTTTTGACTGCAATAGGGTAGGTCTAAAATCTTTCAAAAAGAGCGGTATCAAAAATGGATCATGCACTAAATATGGGAATCCGCCTTTGCAAAGAATGGAGAATTGTCCAATTGTAACAAGCAGCGTACAAATAAGTATTGTTAGGATTTGGCTGCCATTTTTTGAGTCCATAGTTGCTGTTATATACTAGTTGGTACTTACTGTCTTGCCTCAAAACCTCAAGTGTAAAGGCGCTGTTTGTAGCACCTACTTTGAGTACATTTTATTAGTTGTATCTTTGATTATCTGATACCTGACACGAGTTGTAATTTGCAAAACATCGTACTCAATTGATTCTTTTACCTATAAGTCACTCAATAAGCAAATCAGGGGCAAGTTAGGAGCAAGTTAAAATTTTTTTAGGGAACGGTAGTTCAATCATCTTTGTGTTAAGGTTTAAAAAAGTTTCCACGTACAATTTTTTTATGGATAGATGATAACAAAGGCGCACAAGCCCCCGTGGGCTAGTCCGGGCCTGATACTGTCAAAAAAGCTAATTATTAATAAGGAAAATGAAATGCTGTTTCTTATATTCAGTTGATGAGAAATATTCTTACTTTACACTTAATTTTCCCTTTTTCTCCAATTAATATATTCCAAATAAGTATGTTTTTAAAAAAAAAAATGTTTCCGAAACAGAGGGTTATTAGTTCATTATTAAGCATAAATTGTTCTGAAACTGTGTTCTTGTGTCATGTTTAAGCTAAATATTATGTTTGTATGGGAGTAAACTATAATTTATTGTAATGAAAATTATATTGTTAATTGTTATTTGACGTTTAGATTTCCACTCTTGAAATCGTATTCAAAAAAAGATTATTTTAAAGTAGTGAACTGTTACCAATAACCCCTGTAAGCAATAGTTGTTTACAGGGCGGGGCGCCAAATTTTGAAGGGTTCTGACATAACAATAAAATATTTTTTAAAGTATTAATTTAGACTGTACTCCTGATATTAGCCATAAGTAACAACTAACACTTACGTTACTTTGCAGATATCAATGAAAGCGACTAAAAAATCGAGGAAAATTTTATTAGTTACCAAGAAATTAAAGAATCAACAGGCCACTCATTATGTTATAAGATAATAAAACAGTTAATAAATGTAACAAATAGTCCACTATTGTACTTTACAGAACCATTGAACACTACTCGAAGTGTGGTAGTAGAAATAGCTTCCTTTAAAACTGGGCGATGAGGTAAAAAATGAGTGACTTCTTTAATTATATTAGAAAATAACTTGGACATACAACCCATATCGATGTACTCTTGCATAAATTAAAAATATCTTTTCTTAAGAAGAGTATTAGATCAAAGTCTTCGTTCAAGCTTATAGAATTTCTTTGCTACAATATGACTCGAGTCTCCCAGACCTGTTGTGACTCATTACAAGGAATAGAAACAATAAATCTACCTTTATTGTTTTGCTAAAATATTAAGATTAATTGCTCCTCACATTTTTGTTCTTCCTCAGAAAGAAAATTCTTAGAATTGGATACTCTTCAATTTCGCAGAATTTAGAGCGGGCCTGACATTCGGAATTGCGAGAAAGATTAAGATGCATTAATCAGCGTAACTAGAATGCACAGGAAGTGGACCAGAAATAATTCAACCAAATCTTGCCTTTTGAAAAATTTGCATTTCTTTATACAGTCGTATTTGCCCTACTAGAAGAAGATCCCAAAATGCTTCTGATCCAATAAGAATATCTATCTTAGATGGTTTGCAAAATGATGATCAGCTAAATGCATATTTTGAGAATGTGACGACTGTTACTATCAATGTGAAAAGTAGGAAGCAAGTTGCATCTTTGCTTTGATACCAAGCAAGACAGTGACAGAAAGAAATTTAAGTGAGTTTCCATGCCTATGTTTCAACTTTTCACTTTGAACTTATAAGCGAAGGTACTTGACTTTTACCAGAAACCCACATTTTTATACATTCTTTCTTAATTCCTAATTTCCTACACAACTCCTCAAAAATTTGAGAACCTGATTCTTGAATTGCCTTAATTGCTGGATACTGACCTTGAGCATCCTTTATGACAATTGAAACTGTTGATAGCAAAACTTGACTCTCAGGAACATAAGATGAAAGAAGAATTGAAGAATTTTGATTACCTTATGATTACCTTGAAGTAATAGAAGTGTCTTGAGAAACAGAACTTTAAACATGAAGTAGCGTATGATGTTTCAGTTCACATTTTTGAAACTTTCCATACTTACAAGGCTTACGAATATGCCCTGAATGTAAATAGTTTAAGCAAAGCCTCTGACCTTTTGGCTCTTCGGTTCTTTGTTTCACACTGAGAATAAGAAATTTGGCACAATTTAATATTTTATGAGCCCTTTGTAAAAATTGACATTGTAATAAATTTAAACAATAGATTTTTTTTGATATTTTTTTAATAATTTTTTTGAGAAAGACTAGCCTTATTTTCGTTTCGTTTCACAGCACGACTTTCTAAAATTTAGCACGACTATTTGCCCACTTTTTAAGAAACTCTAATAGATCATCAAAGGTTGTATCAGTGGGCCAAATCTCACTCACGTTCAATTACTAAATCTTTGTATTTAACAAAATATATAAAAGAAATGTACCCCATTGATTTGTAGGCTCACCGAGAGCGCAATGAACGCAAATTACTTAAAATAGTAGGTATCTATTAAGTGATGAAGTTAATGAGGATTTTATTTATTTACTATTACTAGATTAAAAATTGCTTTTGTATGACTCAATATGAGAAGATATTTACTTGCATACATTTCACAAATTAGTTGCGATGCTTATTGAAAATATGAAGATAAAGATAAAGATATTAAAGAATCAAATGAATCATTGAAATCCATCCAGTTTTCAAAATGTCTACTAAATTTGGGTAGTTCTATTATTTCTAATTTTACACTACCATTATTTGCATTTGAATTAAAATGATTGCCTACATTATTTAAATTTGTTGAGATAAAAGAATCTTCAGATTGTTTGTCTGAATTAAACTTTTTAACAGAGACTTAGCTAGAGCTATTGCACTGTAAAATGCATTTTCAAAATTTTGTCTCACTGTACAATCGTCCTCCGAAATCGAATCATCTTGATATTTAATTTCATCTTGGACAGATTCAAATTTATTTATTAATAATTCGATTTTAATTAGGCGTACCTATAGCTCCGCCACTGGTACTCTTTCTGTATTTTTATTTAAAAAGCTTTTGCAATTAATTTGTTAACGTACGTTTAATTACTGTACGCCGTTTGCGTAGAACAGTAATATCTACGTTAAACATTTTGAAATATTATTAACCAAGAGGAGTTTTTGTTCAAATAGAAAGAATGTCAAATATAAAAAATCTGTCAGATATATTTAAACGTCATCACTAAAAGTGCCCTCAAAAGTATACGATATGACTCACTTCCATTCAGTGCCAAACCTTTTTAAATTAAGTAATTTTTTACTTCTAAATCTCGAATTCCTTGGTAAAAGGCGAAACTTAAAATATGTCCGGAGGATATGTTCAAAGGATCTGAAAACTTAATATACGTCTGGACGAAAGACAATAAAAAAACTGGTAGTACGTTTGGATCGAAGAATCAGAAAAACTAGAAGAAACTACTTCGATTTTAATGGACTACCTCAGTGATTCTCAACCTGTGAGGCGCGCCCCTCTAGAGCGGAGAGCGCTGTTACTAATTGGGGGCGTAACTCTCTCAGTTCTAGGATATTAAAACCGATAATAGTATACGGAACGCTCTGGTTTTCAGTGCAGAAAGCTCATCATTTATCCCTGCCCAAAATTCAAAGAGGGATTTATTATTAAACTATTTGGTGATTTCGACATTTGCTGTAAAGGTTTCTTCTTCGGCAGTAGAGATCCCTTCTGGTGTAATTTGAAACGGATTCCTAACTCACTAATAATTAACTAAGTAACTAACTATTAATTTATCGTCGGCAAAAAAATATCTTAATTTTTTGTCAGCATCGCTAATTAATTTTCAATGGTTACAAAAACAACTTTCACGTGTTCTTCTTCATCCTTGTAAGTTTTAATACATTCATTCACCTCTGCATTTCTAGTTTTTTTTTGTTTAAAATTTCTGCTTCAAAATTCCAACTTTTTACAAAAAGCATTAACTTTATCACTCGTATCAAATATATTTATATTGGTTTCTTGAAGCTGAAGGTTTAAAATATTTAGTTTCTCGAATATGTCAACCAAGTAGCTCAATTTCGTCAAAAAATAACTCTCTCGAAACATCTTAGGTTCTGGTCTATTTGCTTCTTCTAGAAAAATGGCGATTTCATTTCTTAATTTAAAAACACGTAAGAATTTCTCACGTGCTAACCATCGTGCCTCACAATAAAATAATAATGCTAAATGTACTGCACCCATGTCTTTACAAAGTTCAGAAAAGATTCTAGTTTTCAAAGGTCTTATTTTTATGTAACTAACTACTGATACAACCGCGGTTAGCACAATATTTAGGCCAGGAGACATTTCTTTGGAAACCAGAGCTTCTCTGTGGATCATACAGTGTGTTCATATACATATTGGAGACTTTTGTTTCACAAGCGCTTGCAGACATTGAAATTTTTTGGACATTGCACGATCACTATCGGTGCATATTTCGACGCAATTCTTTCACTTTATTTATGCTTCATTTATATAGTCATTTAAGATACCAAATAATCCGAGCGATGTTGCTTTCACTTTTATTGGTTTGCAGAGTAGTAGCTCTTCTACTACTGCTATACTACTGATGCTATCACACAATCGAACGCAGGCAATACAATGAGCATCTTTATTGCTATCTATTGCCTCGTCAAACTGAATCGAACACAGCTTGTCGCACAACTTCCCGAGTAGCTGATCCTGTACATCTTCAGCTTTATCACCGATTCGACAGGCAACAGTATTATATGATTGAGGTAAAGCTCTTCTCCAATAGTGTAAGACTTTTTACATCTGTCTATTTGATATGAGACTTTATAAGATGTAAGTAAAGCTTTTTCATTCACAGGCAAAGTTTTTTTTTAAATGATTTTTGTTTTTCATGTGATTTTAATTTTAACTCGAAGAATTCTCGGAGTTTGTTAATGTACTTACTTTGAAGGGTTTTCAAACGTCTTTTAAGTTTATTAAGTTTCATGCTGTCGGTTGCTAAAGTTTCTGAGCAAATCATAGACAGAGACCTTTCTTCTTCATTTAATTCAGTAAAGGTAAACCTAAATTTTAGGATTCTTGAGTTTATTTTTGGAACCACTCTCACCTGTGCTCTGGTTGATGCTTCACTAATATCGAATGCTCGCTTACGCCTAGTTAAAAATTTATCCATGATGTATAAATTTATATTATATGCTTGGAATAGTTTAATACCGTGAATTGCACTTAACACGCAAACTACAACACACGTTCACAATAAATTTAGCAAGTACAGAAGTATTGACTCGACTAAGACTGGTCAGAACTGAGGAGATGCAGACCGATGCAGACCATAACTCGGAACTTCTCGCGAAGAGAGACATCGGTTCCGAATCGGTGTTGCCACATATCAATAAATTAACTTATTCTCAGTAATTTGGTAATTAAGGTTTTACTGTAAGTTTAACGTCAAAATACTCAAGGTACATAATTATTGCATACATATATTGTTATTGTACCAGAGGGGGCGCGGTGAAAATAATTATGGAAAATTGGGTTGCAAATGGTAAAAGGTTGAGAATTTATTCTACTAGTCTGCCTGACAGATTCACACAGACTTTCTTAAAGTGAAAAATGTAAAAAACGAGACTATCGAACATTTACTTTACAACTCTGCTTGACAAGATTCAAAAACAGACCATTATAAAGTGAAAATCCGTTGCTAATTACAATTGCCCTTGGCAAAGCAGAACAGAGTTTGTGACGCAAAATGCCGACATAATTTAAGTTAAAATTAAATTTGAATATGCTTGACAGGACTAACTTTCAATAAACAAATAAAAATATATATAATAAATAAATATATAAACTAAAGCCAATCACTGTTATTTACACTTTCATTGTCTATAGGAAGAGGACAGCTATTACCAACTGCCTTACAACTCATACCATGCGTAGTTCCTGTAGAAACTACTCGTACCACACCATCGTTGCCAGGATGACGCTGATGAACACGGCCAAGACACCATATTCTGATGTCTTGGCTTGGAGGATTAGTCTTATCCTTTAGTAGAACTAATGTGTTTAATTAGATGTTCCGAACGGAAAATTCCGTTTTCACCGTTGGTGCTGCTATAATTCTGAAATATACTCCAAACTTCATCGTTTCTAGACATGTTGCTGGATAAATTAAATTCATTTTTGCAATGAGAGTGCCATTTTCTCAAACTGACTTTGCTCAAGAAGTGAATGTAGAGAGCGACCGATTAAAAAGTAAGCAGGCGCTAAAGAGTTTGGATCTAAATAACCATTAGACAGAGGTGACAAATGAAACTCGAATTTAATATTCCCTCTGTTTGTACCAAGACAGTTTGAAAATCCTCGTACACTAACAGAGATTCAGAGAGATCTCGTTTCATATTAAACTTGCCAGATTACAAAGCTCCTAAAAGCTCCCAAAGCTCCCAAGCTTTACAAATTCCAGAATGGGGTGAATAACTGGGAATGAATTTTCAAGATATATCTTTATTCTTACATTCATCTTGAATATTACTTTCACGTTCCTTTATAAATGCACCTAAGCCGGGCAGTTCGTTGCAAGCACTAATGAAATTAAACTCATTGTCCGAATGAGTTTGAGTAGACATACCTCGGCGTACGGCGTAATGGCCAAACAAAGCGCCTTAGGAGAGCAATGAAAGTAGAAGTAGATACATAAATCAAATACTAATTCTTTATGTATAGATTTTGTACTTAAAACAGACAAATAGTCAAACGTAACTTTTATAGGTTTTACAACCTATATACTGGAAGATTAGCCAACATAGGATTATGGGATGAAGGATTTACTTTAAAACAAAATATGCAACTGCGCACGAAAAATAGAACATTTTCTAATCTTTCGTCTATCACAGATATTGCTTGGAAATATCGCGTGGGCATACGCAGTTGCATAATCTGTCTTGCATATCTCTTGCCTAGCATGAAAATTGCATAATATAAAGTCGACTTAAAAAATGGACAAAGACAATATATTACTTTTGGGGGGAAGAGGTTTGCCTGAGAAAAGAATATGAAATTTCTTGCTTAATTGCCTGACACTGCACTAATTTAATTACACTAAAACGAAGGCAATATGCAGCACAACGCAAGAGCGATTGAAAGTAGAGAATCTTCGAAATGGAAAATCAATTTCAGGTAATGCGATAAACGCTACTAAATGGTTTTTCAACTCTGGAATTTCCTTGCCTAATTGAAAAGATTGGATTGGCCAAGAAGTAGGCGCACATTGAAAAAATGTAGGGCTATTCCGCCATAAGCTAGAAGAATGAAGTGAATGAGAGTTAATACCTCTTGTAAGCAAATGTGCAAGGTTTTTATTGGAACCGACATGCAGCCAATTTCTGGAATTTATAGAAAACGATTAGATGCCCTATTAGCCACAAAGATTTTTAGAAGATTGGATGCTGGTTTACATAACTAAAAACTATTTTTGAGTCAGACCATAAGAACATATCGTTATATTCAACTTTAAGAGAATGTAGAACTTTTCTACAAAGCGTAGAGAAAATAAGGACTCCCATGGGTTCCAATCTAGGAAGAGTAGTTTTCTTTAAATGAGCAACCTTGCTTTTATTAAAAAATAGTCTGATGGTAAGGTCGCCATAAAAACTAATACTTAACTGTAAGCACCATCAGTTTGTTCAAAATGAAACCGTGTCTTTCCAGAAAAATATAATTCTTTCATTAAGATCATTTTTAATGAAGAAATTTCATGTTTGATTGTCATATTCTGTATAAATATAAATAGGAACTGATTGGTTCCACTTTAATTGTTCTAACCAAATTTTTTGAGTACCTAATGATTTTAGGGTTAATTATACATAGATTTAATTAACCCAAAGTATCGAATATTTGTGAAATGTTGGAAAGAATGGAGCGCTTGCTGACTGAACTTAAAGTAAAATTCCTAGTATGTTGTTTAAGAACATCTGTTGTAAAGCACCATAAAATACCTGAAGTTTTTTGTGGTCGCTTATACACAAAAAATTAAAATCTATGGGAAAAGAATTAAGATTATGAAAAGAGTAGGATAATTTGAAACCCTTTTCCTCCAATGAAAGCAACCACTTTGAAGCAATCCATTAATTTCAATAATTAAACGAGAAAGTTACAAAGTTTCTTCTCCAAAAGTAGTTTCTTTTACGACACCTATGACTACTTTAATAAGGATTACTGGAACAAGTTATTTCCAATCTTTAACAAATAATTATAGAAATAATAATCATTTTTCACACATTCTATTACATCAAATTATAAACCTTTATAAAATATAATAGTCGTGAAACATAAAAAATATAAGTATAATACTAAGCTAGAGTATAATGACCCTATAATTAATGTAGAAGGGGAAACTTATCCGCAATACACGAATATTACAGTAAATCCCAACGAACAAAAATTTTATTTACTAGCGAACTGAACCAACGGAACGTAAATCCTCTTTTTATTTCTGTAAATACGTGGATTGTTAGGAATTGGCATTTATAGTAATTCCTGAATATAGTATTAAATTACTTGTAGACTCTATTATCTAACTGTCTTAGACTTCATATTTCAACTCAATTTTTTTCTGCTTTAATTAAGTATCTCGTTCAGAGTTTCAATAGTTGTCGAAATACCGCCCTCCCAAATTTTTAAGCTGAACTAAAAGAAATTTCTAAAAATATTTTGTTTAAATTTTAAAATAATTTTGATGGATTATTGGTATAAAATAATATAACAATTTTAAAAGCTTCGTTCGTTTTTAATAGTGAGGCCTTTATAACCCCTTCTACTCCGCTTAATTAAAAAAATAAATAAATTGTACAAACAATACCTATATTATTAACCACACACAGGAAAAGTAATTCAAGTAAGGATGTTGATAGAAGATGGCGAAATTATAATTTCGTTTTCAAAAATTACAGCTATAATCGAGAATCAAAATTGTAGGTAGTAAATTTTTAGAAGTGTTAGAGACGTTTCAGCCCTATTGTAGGTCTTCCAATCTCGTACGAAAAATTTCATAAGAAGTTACGACAAAGCAACTTGTATTAAAGAAATATCTATGTATTATAATATATATCACGTTAATCTAGGAATAATATGATTATTATTGACATTTGAGTTAATTACAAAAAATAATTTTATGTTAGTAGGGTAATAGTTAAACCTCCCTTAGAAATCGGTCTAATTGCAAACATTAGGGCGAATAAACACCAAATATGTAAAAAGAAGCAGGAACAGTGTTCTTATAGAAAAAGATAAAATTATCTTGTGGCGGAGACATTACTTACAAAAAAAACCGACGGCATCGTCATGAAGGGCGAAAAGTGTACTATTTAGATGAAACTTGGCTAAATCAAGATCATACTGTCTCAAAGGTGTGCCAATATTTTGAAATTAAAAGTCGTCGACAAGCGTTTATTGAAGGATTTTCAACAGGTTTAAAAACACCAGTGGGTAACGAACGGAGACTCATAATAACACATATAGGCAGCGATTCCGGTTTTTTAAACAACGGCTTGTTACTATTTGAAACCAAGAAAAACAACAATTGTCATGAGAAAATAGACTCTTAAAGATTCAAAGGTTGGTTTTCAAAGATTCTACCAAATCTTAAATCAAATTCAGCCGTTGTTATGGACAATGTGTCATACCACAGTCGACAGTGTGTGCCAACACCAATAACTACCTGGCGAAAAGGTAACATCATCAACTGGTTTTCACAAAATATTACCATTCGATGACAATATGTTGAAAGTACAATTATTATTAAATCTCGCGAGTATACATATACCCGAATTCACGATATATGCTGGCGACGAAATGGCTCGTGAAAACAACATCGCCTCCCTGCTTAGCATTGTGAGCTAAATTCCACCGAGCTAATATGTGCTCAAATAAAAAACAAATGACAAGAGAAAATTTGTGTTTTAAAATGGAGAAGGTAAAAAGTCTGTTAGCTACTGCCATAAATAAATGGCACACCTTTGAGTCTTGAAAAAATTGTATATTATACACTATAAAAGAAAATAGAATGTGGTATTTAGACACAAGAGTGAATATTTCGTTTGATCCACTAATTATCAATGTAAATAGTAGGGATCGCAATATGTCTTCATCATCCCACGAGTTGTCTTCATAGGATGATTAATATTTTGACTTCCTATGGAGGTAAACTACTTTATCAAGAGTAGTTTTGTATATAAGTAATTTTACTTAAAAAAAATTTGTTAAAATCCTTTATAAAAGGTATATAATTAAAAAACCCAATCGGGCTATGTCATAAAGACAAAACATTTCTGCAATCCATATTCCGTCATCAGTGTCTGAGTGTACATGTTTTGAGCCACTAAATATCTGGGTAAAAACCCGTTAAAAGTTGTGTGTGTGTGTGTGTGTGTGTGTGTAGATAGTGGATGGTATTAGAACTTGTCTATTTGCCACAGAATATTTGTATTTTTTTTTATTATTATTAAGGATAGGATAGGGATAAAACATGGCCACTCGTTTCTTGTCTAGGGACCCATCAAGACATTTTTATTAAGACAAACTAGACTAGGTCACGGGCAGGAGGTATTAACAAATGGGGTAAAACAGAGGTTTGAATTCTAATTACATAATGTTTGTAAACACATATTTATATACACATAATATATACACATGTATATATTATGTGTTGGTTGTATATTTCTTTCTCTTGTTGTGCTAATAAAGTAGGAATGTTAGTTGGTAGACTTACAAACTTTTTCAGTTCTTGGTACAGCATATCTGTATGTGCAGTATATTTTTGACACTCTAAGAAAAATTGATTTATATCGGCTAAAGGTTTTTCTGGACAGTGAGGACAACACGGAGAATCTAAGATACCAATCCTAAACAAATGTGCTGGAAAGCGACCATGATTAAGTTTTAAACGTGATATAATTGATGACTTATATCTATTATAATCCCACGAATTGATGTAAGGAATGTTTGTCGGTAAAACCGGTTGAAGTTTAAAATAGAGGTTCTCTGATGTAGTTGAAAATTTACTGTACTGAGTTTACCATCTAACCCTTACATCAGCCTTATATAAATTAATAAGATCTGATGGGTTGCACATGTTTACTTTCAATTCTGAGTCAAGTGCTTTTTTAGCTGCGATATCAACTGCTTCATTCCCAGTTATCCCTGAATGACCTCTAACCCAGACTAATGTAACTCGTACACCATACTCCTGCAGTTTATAAAGACTATTTTTTATAGATAGAACAATATTTTTATTATAATGATTAAAAGGAGGGCTTTTAATGGCGTTCAAAACTGAGAGAGAGTCTGTTACAGTTACCACAGATAAAGGTAAATTCATCTCGCACCAATCTAAAGCTTTGCTAATAGCTATAGCTTCTGCACTGAAAATCGATAAATAATGAGGGACTTGATATTGCTCAACATGGTTAATATTAGAAACTAAAAATGCACAGCCTGTTTTAAATCTTTTTTTTGATCCATCCGTATAGATGATGATTTTATTCTCTCCTAAATTACAGAGTATAGATTTGAAAATTAATTTTGATATAAATATATTATCTGGATAGTTTGGAATTATAATGGTTGGTTTAAATATTAAGGCTGCAAAAGCGATTTCGTAAATAGGATTTTTTTTTGGCTATGTATTAGTTCTTTATGTCTCTCAGTGTCAATAAAAGCATCAGCAAGAGGGGGAGACGTTTTAATTCTCCAATATTTGTTTGTAAGATTCTGGACCGCTATATTTGATATTTTTTTGACCATAAATGTACTAAACGTCCTACACTTTATTAGCTGTTTATTAGCTAAGTACTCTCTTCGAAGGCACAAAAGCGGTTCTTGTGCTTCAGCGAGAACTGCACAATTCGGTGACGACATCATAATTCCTAGACTTATTTTAATTGCCTTATATTGAATTCTGTCTAAGATTAATAAGTTTGATTTGCTAGTACATCCATAATCCATTATTGAGCGGATGTATGACTTGTAAAAAGTAAGAGATATTTTAACATCTGCACCCCATTTATATTTCGAAACTACACGCAGAAGGTTGAGCCCTTTCTCACATTTTTGCTTTACGTGTTTTATGTGGCTGGTCCATAGGAGTTTATTATCTATATAAATGCCGAGATATTTATATACTTTCACTACGGGTATAGTAAAATCACCTATGGTATACAAATCGGGTGTTTTAAGTCTGTGCCTAGTAAGACACATAACCGCTGTCTTTTGCTGTGAAACACTAAAACCCATAGTATGTAACCAATCACGCATGCAGCAAAAAATATACTCTAAATCTGTAATACATCATTCATATGAACTATGGATAGTATAGAAACAAATATCATCCGCGTACTGTATAACTTTTATAGTGTCATCCATCAAACTATCCAGCTCTGCTGTGTATACATTAAATAAAATTGGACTCAATATTGATCCCTGTGGCAAACCGTTATATACTGTTCTTGGCCCGTGGAGTACATTTCTGTGGTCACGAATATAAATTTTTCTGTTTAGAAACAAATTTATTAAGTTATTTGATACCTGTTTGCTGATACCCATTCTACACAATTTTGTTTTTAAAATACTCAAATCAACCACATCATATGCACCTTTTAGGTCCACAAATAGGCATAACATGTATTTGTTATCAGGTAAGCATATTTGTGCATCTGTAACCATATGGGTCAATGCATCTATCGTACTACGGCCTCTCCGAAATCCATACTGTGTAGTGGGTAGGAGAGAATTGCTTTCAATAAAATGTTCTAGGCGAAACTTAATCATTCGTTCAAAAGTCTTGGTCAGACAAGACATTAACGATATAGGTCGATATGATGAGGGTAATTTTGGATCTTTAGATGGTTTTTTAATTAAACATATAACAATATTTTTTAAATCCTCAGCATAATCTTGTTTTACCCACCAGTTGTTAAAAATTTTTAAAATTATTTGTTTAGCTGAAACTGGAAGATTGTGTAAAATTTTATATGTGAAACCATCCAAACCGGGAGCCGTGCTTCTGGTTTGGTTTATTGCCAAAATTAACTCTGAATAGGTAAAAGTTTTAGACATAGTATCTGAAGTAGAACAAAAATGAAAATTTTTTTGATTGTCTACATCGACATTAGAGACCGAAGGCGGGGCCAGCTGATTCAGAACATCCTCAATTAAATCTTCGTGCAATGGAGGTTTCTTTTGTTTATGATATTTGTTTCTTATAGCTTTTACACAATTCCAAATGTTTGAAAGGGGTGTAGATCTATTGAGTTGATTAAGAAAGGTTATCCAACTATTTTTTTGTTTTAACTTGAAAATGAGTTTAGCCTTTGCTGCAATATTTTGGTAATTCAGATAATTTGTAATATTTCCTTGTCTTATGAATAATTTAAGTGCGTGGGAGCGACTTTCAGCTATATCAGAACATTCTTCGTCCCACCAATAGGGCCTTGGGACAGAAGGAATGAAAGGTTTTTTAACGGGCATGGATTCAGATGCTGCTGAAGATATAACTTCAAATAATTTTTTTGTTATTCGACAGTTATCTGAATCATTTAGAGATAAATTTGTACTGATTTCATTTTCAATAAATGCTTGAAAGGCTGACCAATCGGCACGACCGTCATTCCACTTGGTTGCCGGATTGATTTCGAAAGATATGGGAGCAATTTGAAGCTGAATCTGAATAGGGTAGTGATCAGAACCTAAAGTGTCTTGATATACGGACCAATTTACCAAATCTGCCAAAAAAGAGGAGATAAGAGTTAAATCAACTGCAGAGTGATTACCATTGGGATTAACTCTAGTGGGCGATCCATCATTTAAAGTAATTAGTTCCAAAAAATCTAAAGCTTCTGTTAAATCCTTTCCCCCGCGATCTTCCGGAATAGGGCCCCACATGTAATGGTGTACATTAAAATCGCCGCAAAAAATTGTACGAGAGATATCAGACTGTACCAATAAGTTTAACCAATCTTTTTTTGTGGCTGCTATGTCTGAAGGTTTGTATACTGAAACGAAAGAAATATTTATATCTGGAATAAATACTGCACATACTTCAACGCCCCTTGAAAAATTTTGAATTATTTCACTTTCTTGATAGTTAATTGTTTGTAAGATAAATATACCAACTCCGCCCTATCCGTCATCACGACACCTTTTAATGAAATTATATCCCTTTATATTAAAATTACTATTAGACCTAAGCCAAGTTTCGGAAAGTATGATAATATCAACATGGTTTTTATTAAGGTAATTTAACAAATTATTTTTATTAGATGTTATTGATCTACTATTCCACTGCAAAATTACTAATTGGTTTTTAATTGTTTGTTTATTAGCCATTTTTAAAGTTTAATCAGTAAAATAGTTTTTCACTTGAATCTGATTCACTATATGTTTCCATGGCATCATTTGGATCACTTGGAACAAACGCACTTTCTACAAAGTCCCGGATATTAGATTCCATGAGAGTATTTGGTGGTAATTGAAAATTTTTTTGAAATTTATTTATGAAGGAGGTAATTAACATTATAGTTTTCTCTTTATAGTCCATAAATTCTTCTCTGTAGGGGTTAGGTATAATGGGTTTAGGTTTTTGAGTAAGTTTAAAAGATTTTTTTACAGGCATCGTATCTGGTGTAGGCGAGGTTGGGTGTTTTCGTTTAATTGTTTTAATAGTATTCACTTTAGAAGCTGGTTTTGGTTTTTTAAAAGTAATATTAGATGATGGACTGTCGCCAGAAGTATTCGGTAAAGTTGGAAAATTGTTATCGTTGTTTAAAATAGAGAAACGGTTATTCGTAGCCACCTTCGCATATGATGGATTATTGTATATATTTTCGGCTTCTTTAAAAGAAATGTTTTCAACTGACATAATTTGTTTTATCCCCTTTTGCTTTGCATATACAGGACAAATACGTGAAATTGAGGGGTGGTCGTTATTATTACAATAAATACACAAATTATTTTCTTTACAATCCTCTTTTGTATGACTTGTATCTGTACACTTTTGGCATCTCTCATTTTTTGATTTACATTGTGTAGCTGAGTGGCCATATCTCAGACATTTGAAACACTGTACAACGGGTTGTATGTAAGGTTCAATATGAAAATTGCATAAATTTATTTGTATACATTTTGGAATTTCATTTCCTAAAAATTCTACTATTATCATTTGTCTATTTACCAAAACTACGTTTCCATCAGAGTCTATAATTTTCCTTTTTATACGATTGACACTTGATACCTGTTTGTTTGATTTGATAGCCGTTAATAAATATTCTTCAGAAAAGAAAGTATCTACCATCCTGACAACTCCTTTTTTATTAGTGTAGAATTTAGGTATAAATGCTATTAACTCATTTTTTAATATAACTTCGTGGTTAACTAAACTATTGGCTATTTCTAAGGTATTTAAAATAACCTTTACCCTATTAACTCCTACCGGTTTAATGTCTATTACATCTTTTTTTAAAATTTCATCTTTAAGGAGAAAGTGCCCTATTTTAATTGGAAAAAGTCTCCCTAAATTTTTATTTTTATGTTCCACAAACACATAAAATGGACCATTATCTCCTGGTCTATAACTGTTATTCATATCTATTTGCTGAACATACCTGCTATTATCACTATCAGTGTTTTTTTCATCGGGCGGCTTATCGCCGCCCGTTTTTTCTGACATCACTTAAGCCTTAAAAAACTCTAATATGCTCTCCGTAAATATCAATACCAAAACTAACAACTAATTACTCTTATATTTTACAAGAAACAATCACCAGCTAATTCACAAAACTCGAATACGTCCACCCACCTTGACTAACGAATTCGAACGGCCCGTTAAAAGTTATTGGATACAACTTAGTTTACATTATTCAAACTTATATATTAGGGTGTTAAAGTTACCAGTGAATTTAATAACATGGCAACGTACGACTCTACATGAAGTTGCTGGTCGTGAGACAAAGTGTCTACGAGGACTTGATGACAGCAACTGTTAGCAACATATAAGTTTGAGTAATGTAAACTAAATTGTAACTTATAACTTTTAACGGGTTTTTACCCAGATATTTAGTGGCTCAAAATATGTACACCTAGACACTGATGATGGAATATGGATTCCGAAAACGTTTTGTCTTCATGACATAGCCCGATTGGGTTTTTTAATTATATACCTTTTGTAAAGGATTTTAACAATTTTTTTGTGATCCATGGTATACAGCCAGATACAGGAACTTAGTTTCCTTGTGGATTTTAAGTTTACTTTGTTAACATATTTTTTAAACTCAAATACGTCTCCTCTAACTCCAATATACTTTCCTTTTTTTAAACGTTAAAAAGTTTCATATCGTATGTAATATATTAAGATTAATTTTTAAAATTCAGTGCAACACTGTGAACGATACACTACTGAATGCTAAACTACGAAATCAATGATCAATTTATCTCCGTCTATTTTAGGGCCTTTCTTTTAAGATAATTTAGAACGTTAGGGAGAGAATTCGTTCTCCTCCTGGCTTTGTCTGGTCTTCCTGGATTACCGCTCGGGTCGGACGCAGTTTTTTCTTGTACTTGACGTTGAGTTTGACATATTTATCCCACTAGTAGCTAAGGAAATATAGTTCGATCCCCACAGAGCCCCGCTTGTGGAGGTAGGGCTAAATACGTAGATATGATGTTTCTCTAACTTTCACTGCCTTAGTTTCACAAGTTCTAGTTTCTTATCTCTTCTTTGCAGTACTTCTTAGTTTAAGGTATGCGATTTCCTGGAAATCTTGAGGATTCTCCGAAAGATCCACATTTCAAAGGCCTCCAATTTATTTACGATTAATGTTTTCAACTGCGTAGAAGAAACCACCAGATGTAGTATTTTGATAAACGTAGTCGATAGCAGTCCTTTTATTTTTTCGGAAGATTTTTTGACCTATTCAGTATCAGGATTTAGACTACGCTATCGATTCAATATGCCAGGTATTTGGACTTTTACTAAAATTGGACCGTTTATTGTAAAAGGTTGAGGTACTTTTTTTCGGATTGATATTACTCTAGTTTTCTTAATGTTTATTCTCATACCAAATTGCTCGCAGATCAAGTTGGTCCTCTCGATGAGTCGCTGTAGATCCAAGTCGAAATTCGTAATTATTACCGTATCGTCGGCGTATCTAATGCTAAAGAATAAATCACTCAAGAGAATGAAGACTGATTGCGAAGAATCATATTTAAGACCAGTAGCCAATCTTGTTAAAGAAATAGCTAAGAACTTTAGTGAAATACATGAAGAACAAGAAGAAGAACATCAATCATATCAATATCAACATAAATCAAACGCCAGTGACAATTCTTGGAGTATACGCCATCTCAGATGACGAATCAATTGCTGCTAAGGACGAGTTTTTCGAAAAATTGAACGACATAATCACCAACATAGGAAAGTCACGAGAACTGATAATACTGGGAGATAGATCTGAATAGCCGGGTGGGGCAAAGAATAAACAGTGAGGTGATCGGTCCATACGGTGAAATAAACCTGAATGACAATGGAGAAAGGCTGATCCAAGTGTGTCAGAGTCATACTCTGAGAATAATGAACGGCTTCTATAAACACAAGGATATTCACAAATACACATGGGTACAACATACAAGGAATCTAAAATCGATCATTGACTATGTAATAGTCAAACAAAGCACTACCTTAAAAGTGAATGATGTAAGAGTACTTAGAGGACCGACGTATGGTTCCGAATACTATATAGTTAGGACAAAAATGGTATTTCCTTTTAAATCTAACAAGGATAATAACGTTAATGAGGAACCTCAACAAACAGAAGTGATAACGAACAAACGATATAACTTAAACAGCCTTATCAACGAAAGCACAAGAAACCTATACCAGCACAGATTAGACGAAAAGTTGCTACATAATATAGAAGACCAGTGAGTAGAACAAATTTACGAAAACATAACGAGTAGCATGAAAGAAGCAGCAGAGGAGGCCATTGGACTAAAAACTAATTCCGCTAGTAAAAAACTTTGGTGGAATCAAGAAATTGAAGAACTAGTACTTCGGAAGAAAAAAGCATACCACAAATGGCTAAACACAAAACAGGAGTTGGATATAGAAGAATACAAAGATATTAAAAGAAGAACACGACAACTAGTAAACACAGCTAAACGAGAAATGTGGGACAAAAAATGCAAAGAGATAGGCACATATATGGGAGGTAGAAAATGCTCAGAGACGTGGAAATTCCTGACAAAAGTTAAATCAAATAAAAAAAGAGAAACAAACATACAATTAATAACAACAGAGAACTGGATCCGACATTACGAAAATCTATTAACAGAAAACAGGGAGGAATATAGAGAAATGTCTCCAACTGAAATACACATATAGGGAGAAACGATAAACATCGATGAGAGGACTGTCATAAAAACGATACAACTACTAAAAAATGGTCGAGCTGCAGGTCCGGAGGGAATTCCAGCAGAACTAATCAAATGCGGCACTAACAAACTGTTTGAACGATTAACCTGGTGTATAAACCAATATCTAAACGGTGCACCAGTCCCGCATGAGTGGAAAGTATTTTTCATATCATCTATACATAAGAAGGGAAGTAAACTGGACTGCTCAAACTATCGAGGTATATCAGTAACCAGTACCTTAAGTCGCCTATATGGAAGGATACTTCGAGACATTATCGAACAAGAATATAAGGAACAAGAAGAAGAGGAACAATCTGGCTTTAGAGCGGGAAGGAGCTGCACCGATAATGTGTTTGTTTTGAAACAAATAATAGAAAAAAGATCAAGTACCAACCAAGAAACCCACCTTATGTTTATAGACCTTCAGAAGGCCTATGATCCTGTACCCGCTAAAAAGCTATGGAAAGTTTTGCAGGAAACAAACATTACCCACACAGTAATTAACGCCCTTAAACAGCTTTATGAAGGATCAACGTCGGAAATAAAAATTGGAAATAGACTTTCAAAAAAATTTCCTGTAAACAAGGGACTCCGGCAGGGGTGTTGCATATCCCCCACATTGTTTAAAATCTACATGGCGAAAGCACTGTATCAGTGCAAGAGAAAGTGCAGAGGAATAGGCATTGACCTGGGAGAAACTTGCCTATATACCCTACAGTTTGCAGACGATCAAGTCCTTATAGCCAACGATAAAGAAGACCTGACATATATGGCCAGAAAAGTAAAGGAAGAATACAAAAAGTGGGGTTTAGAACTCAATACACAAAAAACAAAATATCTCCCAATAGGCGCAGAACTATTAAACATTCAGATGGACACAACCAAAATTGCATTCTGCACTGAATATACCTACCTAGGAATTGATTTCGACACCACAGGCACAGACAATAGGGAAATTAAAAAACGAATAACCCAGGCCCGTAGAACAATTGGATGCCTTAACGGAGTTCTTTGGAGCTCAGAAATTGGTAAAAGACGAAAATA
Source organism: Diabrotica undecimpunctata (assembly GCF_040954645.1). NCBI lineage: Eukaryota > Metazoa > Arthropoda > Insecta > Coleoptera > Chrysomelidae > Diabrotica > Diabrotica undecimpunctata. Next base: position 62,774,519 of record NC_092805.1, on the reverse strand, counting down.
CAATATATATGAATCTCTCATAAAAACCAGCTTAACCTATGGTACAGAGACATGGAGACTAACAGAAAGCAATAAAAGAAAACTCGAAGCAACAGAAATGGATGTATTTAGACGATCACTTCGAATATCTAGGGCAGACAGAATTAGAAACGATGAAATAAGGAATCGGATGGGGATAGATGGATCACTGGCAACAGACATAGAAAGGAAACAACTTATATGGTATGGCCATGTTCAAAGAATGCCAGAAACAAGACTACCAAAAATCGCCATGAAATGGATACCACCAAATCGTAAGAAACGAGGAAGACCAAAAAGAACATGGAAGAAGGGAATAACAAAGGCAATGAGCTCCCGAGACTTAACCGAAGAACAATGGAATGATAGAAATTCGTGGAAATTAGGCATCGGACAACGACGCAAGACGTTTTGAAACCGATATATATATATATATATATATATATATATATATATATATATATATATATACAAGAAGAAGAATTTGCTTCAAATATTAAACACCCCCAATTAATAACTAACTTGCCTAACAAGGAAGAAAGAGAAAAAAAGATCATCTGTATCTAAAGTCATATTGCTTAGATTTAGGAAACATTGACAGTGCACATGGGCCGAAGTATATTTGGAAAAACGCTACATGGATGCTGGGTGATAAATCGGTATAATTTTATTCGAGAGATTTACTGGTTAATGATGGAAAGTTTAAGGTAACTTCTGATTTAGATAATTTGTCCTTTTTTAAGAATATGAAAAACTTTACACCAGATGTAAAGTTTGTAACGATCAAGTAAAAAAAATGTTTTCTTTGCGTAATATATAAGTTTGAAGGCGTATCCTCTCTTTTAATGATGAGACAATGTATATATGTAACCTAATACTCTTCGTACATTATGCTGTTCTAGTGGACAAAGTCGAATTTGGATAATAGAATAAACGGTACTGGTTCTTCATAAATATATAAAATCTAGCAGGTGACTTTTGTGTTTATCATCCATTGATTAATAAATATATCATTTAAATATAACTGCTTTATTGTTTTAATTGCGTTAGTATCTCTAAACAACTCAATTGTTCCACCCATTTCGTTTAATGTTTGATAGATACTGATTTTTTGGCATTCATCCTATCACGTAACGTCTGTGTGTTTCGTAAAAGTGACAATCTCATAGTATTCTAAACCATAGGTTTGTATAAAATCATACATCATAATCAATATTCTGTATTTACAATCCTATATGAGTCATAGCCTTGTCAAGTATTTCTCTTCAGTCTACGCAATCCATCTCCTTCCTCCGCCAATCACATATTCCTTTATTCCTCTCATTCTAAACCATAAGTTTGTAGAATGCCATGCAGCATAGAGATACATTATCAAACTACATAAAAGCAGAATTCCATCTAAAAGTGATTTGTATAGGCAGACGAACGGGTCATAATAGAATGAAAAATATATGTAGAGTAAATCTCACGGCATAATAACTAACCCGTTGTTTATTAAGTCTGGTTTGTATAAAAAGAGAGAATGAATATGATAAGGAATACAATTTGAATTATTTTTTTACCAATGATAAAATATCTATGATCTGGCAACAAGACAGAACTCAATCTGTAGATACCTGTATCTAGCAACGGATGGTTTGTACATAGGGAGAAAATGTAGCAAAAATATGGCAGATACGTGTGTTTCATAAACAGTTTTTACTTAGGAAGAGAATGTAAATAATGAGAGTTATATTTTAGAGAGTCGATGTTTGCTTGATTGGACATAATTCAAGAACGGCAACCCGTCTATTACAGTGTAAATTAGAAGATGTTTATATCGAGTAGTGGACCCTATTTATATGTGTAGTGGCGAACAAGAGGCCTGTGTGTAGCGGTGTTAGGTCGACTATGTCGAGTAGTGGACAAAAGAACGGGAGGCTTGTGAGTAGCACGAAAAAATGGGTGTTTGTAACGAGCAGTCGATGAAAGAATTTAAGACTTCTACTTATGTACAAGTGTAAATGTAAGTCTACTTGTGGACGTATGAGGATTGCTCATAACAGACATTGCTGCGCCTATTCCTTGTTTCCTTTTTACACCATTACATCGTATGTGATGATACAATGTCACGTTCTGTAACGAGCAGTCGATGAAAGAATGTAAGACTTCTACTTATGTAGAAGTGTAAATGTAAGTCTACTTGTGGACGTATGAGGGTTGCTTATAACAGACATTACTGCGCCTATTCCTTGTTTCCTTTTTACACTATTGCATCGTATGTGATGATACAATGTCACGTTCTACGCCACTTTCCACATAAAATGTCACGTTCTACGCCAAATATCACATATTATGTTACTTTTTATATAATGTGTAAAGTTCTACGTCAAATTGGACCAATAGAAGCTGAGATACGTACTTTTTTGACATATTTGATTTTTTTTTCATGTCATTGTATTCCATTTGTTCTACTCGGAGATATTGTTTCTACATCTTCAAGTCAGACACGATCTATGTTTGCAATCATCATTTCGGCATGTCTCCCATCAAATCCATCTGAACTATGGAACAAGTACAAGAATGATATGCCAAATGACATTTCATATCAAATTCGTGTCAGTTCAAGGAATCCAAATCTAGAGGTGAATGCATAACCAGGTTTTGATTTTGGTCGAAGACGACATTTATTACGTTATTTGCAGTATTTTATTAGTCAAGTTAGGTATAAATAATGTGCCTAACGCCGCGCGTCGCCAAATCGTGAAGTAAGCGACGGTTTCAATTGAGAATTGTAAGGTAGAAGTGAATATGATTGGGACGCAATGAACCATTTAGATAAAACAGATATATCAATGTTGAGACGACAATAAAAGAATATGCACGATAAACTAAAGAAACTAAAAAATTACTAGCTATCGGTAATGACCGTATTTCTGTCTACAAATGGAATGGTTTGATCGTTTCCGCCGAATTTTTACGAATTTCGTCTCAGAGAAGGACGAACTCATTAATAAAGTACTTCCAAACATCGTCGCTAACCACAAAGATTGGTTGAGTGCAAAAACAATTTACAATTTTAGTAGCAAAGAACTAGGATATCTCCTTCTTTAGGTGCTGTCTTCTTAGCGAAGGTTGGCGATGACCTCTGCAAAGTCTTCCCTATTTTGGGCTTTCCTTATTAAACTTTGAAAGTCTAATCCTGTCCAATCTTTGATGTTGCGCAGCCAGGTCATTTGTCGCCTACCCGGGCCGCGTCTGCCTTCTATTTTCCCTTCTATAATAAGCTGAAGGAAGTTATACCTGTCGTGTCTAAATATGTGTCCAAGATAAGACGTTTTACGCTTCTTGACAATTTCTGTGAGTTCACTATTCATACGCCTTAAAACTTCTTCATTTCTAACGCGGTCGGTCCATGGAATTTTCAGCATACGACGAAATACCCTTTTATCTCAAAGCTCTCTAAACGTCGTAACGAGCTGACTGTTAACGTCCAAGCTTCCACGCCGTGTAATAGTACACTATATACATAACACTTTATCATGCGGTATCGTAGGGACAAATCAAGATTACGGGTGGTGAGTATCTGTCGCATCTTTAAGAAGGTGTTTCTTGCCTGTTCTATTCTACATTTAACCTCTTGTTCTTGGTCTAAGGTTTCATGTATCCAACAGCCTAGATACTTAAACTTTTTCACTTTTTCAACTTTTTTCACTTTTCAACTAGGATATAGATGACTTAAACTTACGAATTCTAAATAAAATCGCTAGTCCAATGCGTTCCTTCCTATGTAATAAACGAAGACGTGTGCTTAGCTTACCACTGCACAATTTACAACTAGAGGTTGGCTAGGTCATCATCATAATTGTAAATACGAACCAACTAAAACTATGTAACGGGATCCATTTGGTGGTGTACAAATTCATAGGCAATAGAACACACGCTATAATACTCCATGAAAATGTCAAGGATAAAGAAAATTTCTTATTTCGAAAATTCCGATTATATCAACCGATATGGAATTCGAATTTAAACGAATTTAATATACGATTGGTTTTGCATCCGTCATGACAATACACAAGTGACAAGGTTAATCCTTGAAAGTTTGTGCACTAAATACTGTTTTTCTCATAATCACTTATACGTAGTATGTTGACGTATAGGAAAACCATCCAACCTCGCGCCTGGCAACACAAATAAAAATATAGTGTATTACAAGATCCTTTAAAGAAAATAATTGAAAGGAGTGCAATCCACTCAGCTAGTGGTTACTTTGTTAATATATGGATTAGTTTCTTTTTGAACTTTTATTAAACTTAAATATATAAATTTATTTATTTAATCTTAATGGGTATAAAAAGTTTATAGAACTGAGCTAAAAATTTTATAGAATATTTATTAATTCTAATGCGGTACGAAGTTAGCCGGATCAGCTAGTGTATATATATATATATATATATATATATATATATATATATATATATATATATATATATATTACCCATATTTTGTATATTTTATAGCACAAACATCATGTGGATCGGGATCGTTAAACGGAAAATTGTTATATGAAAGACTACCAAACATTCAACTTCAAGGTTTTGATGATGACATTGTTAGAGATACTTCTCCGCCTTTTATGGTCCTCGAAAAGTGTCAGGATTTATGTTTGCGAGATAGAACACCAAATAATATAGTTCGAACTTGCACATCATTCGACTTTCAACCAGGCAGCCGAATTGCTGTTTACACTGGAGGTACAGATTACGAGGAAAGTACGTGTTATCTTACTTCCGAATCAGCGAGACCTGAAGGTATAGGAATATTAATGATGGTACCAAATAGTGTCCATTTTACTGAAGTTTGCATAACGTGTAAGTATATAGTTATAGTAATTTAAATTAAATATAATTACATTAATGATAGGAAACTAGGACACTAGGAACAAAAGTGTTTTTCTCTAGAGTATTTTTTGGCCCTGAATCCAAATCCGTTAAAATTTTTTTCCTATCACGTACAGTTTATTTTGCTTCACAGATTGCATAAATAAGCATCACATTTAGAAATTTGACCAAAGGTTTTATGATCTCGTGATGAAATTGTTGTGGCTTGTTTAAAAATGGAAGTATTGATAACGTACCTACTCGACGGGAAATTTTATCTGTATACATTTAGCAACCCTGCTAATTATGGCGGGAAGTATTAGCCTTCTGATGATAATATTTGTTCTAAATAAGTCAATCTCGGAGATCGTGTTTAAATAGTCCTAATATGCTTTGTTATATTCGTGGGTGTTTCGTGGTTGTAAAACAGAGGCAATATACAGTATTGCCCAAAATAAACACTACTGAAACTGAAACATAGATGTCTCTTTGTGCACGCTGTCATATTCAAATTAATTATTATAGACCTATCAAGTAATCCTTAGTTATTAAGACCTAATTGTTAAAAATGGTGTTAAGTACAGAGGAGAAAGTGTTTCTTGTGGAGCATTATTTTTGCTCATACGGAGTCGGCCGACGTAATAGTACAAGTCTGCAATACCTACGTGTGTGATCAATTCACACAATGATTTAATAAACGTTCTCCAAGTAATGCTGTAATTTTGAAGGTTATTGAAAAGTTTAGAAATACGGGTAATGTATTGTGCCAACAAAAAGGAAACTCAGGGCGTCCCAGGACAGTTAACAACAACGATAACCATAAACGTGTTTTTAAGCGAATCTTGGAAAATCCGAAAGCCAGCCAGACAAGAACAGCGTTTCATCTTGGCTTAAAACGAACTTCCTTACAAACTATCCCGAAGGAGCTGGGCGTATTTTCGTATGTGATTCAGGTACATCAACAATTACATCCCAGGGATTATCACAGTAGAGTGGAATATTGTGCCAGAATTCTTGAATTACAGTATGAAAATACTGAATTTTTGAAAAATGTATGGTTTTCAGACGAAGCACATTTTCATTTGTCAGGCCATGTAAATCATCGCACAAATCGATTTCTGGGCTTTGCCAGACCAGATGCAGTTCAAGAAGTTCCTTTACATAGCGCTAAAGTGAGTGAGAGTCTGGTGTGCAGTTTAGGAACACACGGAATCATAGGTCCATACTTTATCGAAGAAAATGGTAGGGAAGTCACACTTAATCAACAGATGTACATATAAATTTTAACACTCTTTATCCCTGATCTACGTTAATTTTGTTGTGCACGAAATTTGGAATTTCGAGACCAATTTTTCCAGCAGGATGGGGCAACTTGCCATACTGCTGTCGTAATTCGTCAATTTCTTCAGGAACCTTTTTCAAATAAATTCATTTTACGATTTACTGACTACCCCTATCCTGCACATTTTCCAGACTTAACGCATATATTTGGGACACGGTTAAAACTGCATTTTTTAAACGGGCACCACAAACCATCAATGAGTTAAAGGATGCCGTTAAAGCCTTCTTCGCGGACTTGAGACAACCTTTATTCCATAACATTACAAAAAATCTGAAATATCGGTATGAAGTCTGTCTTGAGAGAGGAGGAGTTCATTTAAAACATGTTATAAAGTGTCAATAATATGTATTTTTTTAAACAATAAAATAATTACAAGTTCAGTACTGTTTATTTTGGGCCATACTGTATTACCAAATCTGTAGAAAATGTGTACTTTTTTAATATTTGGTGTAAAACTTGGCGACTGAGATATTGATGGGCCCCTTATACTGTTTTTCGAACTTGTGTTGAAGCATTTAGACTACGGTTAACAGGTAAAAAGAAAGCTATATCCTTTGGATTACTAATAGTCTGGAGAAAACCACCAAATCATGTAGATGATTGTTACTTTTGTTTTACTAATATATATGGCTACTCCGTTAAGAACAAGAAATCCTAACTTACCTTCTGCTATTAAACTAGTGGCTCTTAGCTACACTATACCTGTTCCTGCCTCTCCAACTGTTCTAAAAGATGTTAGTGATGACTGTGGTTGTGAAAGTAGTGACAATAAGAACAATGTATGTGATGAGGCATATACCTGACGCTCACCTAAGTTTTTTACTCAAAAAAGATTAAATGATTTAGTTAGAGATTTAAATCTCCCAAAGGAAGCTACAGAAGTTCTTGGATCCAGATTGAAATCAAAAAATCTCATTGCGACGAGTGTCACTTTTTCTTGGTATCGTCATCGTGAACGAGAACTTGCTTTTTACTTTGAAGAAAGAGGTGCAATGGTTTTCTGTAATAACAAGCAATCAGTGAAGAAAAATATTTTGGAATCGACTACTTAATGGAGACTCTACAGAGATTTATTAAACGGTATTTGAAAGCTGCCCTTTTACATAATGGAAACAAATATGTTTAATTCCAATAACTCACTCCGTTCGTTTAAGAGAAAAAAAAACGACAATATAACAATTCTTTTGGAAAATATTGAATATTCTCTGCTTCTACCTCTACATATTAAACTGGATTTAATAAAGCGATTCGTGAAAGCGTTGAATCAGGATAAACTATGTTTCCAGTATTTGGGTAAGAAGTTTCCTAAGATAACTACTGTATATACCTTCTTCTTCAATGTTCATTCGTAGGAAAGGGGTTAGGTAATGCTTTATTACGACAAGGAATGAACTTAAAGTATCCGTTTAGGATCATTGGATCCTCTGCAGGCTAGAGTTGAATGTGTTGTGGTGGTACGAAAAGCAAAACAGTCCGAAAACCCGGCTTTATATACCAGTTTACTTCTGTTTAAATACTTGTAGCGCTTCTTGTAATTGGCTCTGTACTCAGAGTAGCAAAACAAAAGTTTTCTTACATCCACAAAACCAACATACAACTGAATAACTTTTATTCATTTAGTTTAATATCAATTTGATTTAAAATATGTTATTAATACCTTTTCATTACTTTTTAGCAAGTAGGCCTGAAAGAGAATGCCCAAATAGAAGATATGTGTTTGAACGACATCCCCGTAAAAAACTTAAACTACCTGCTCCGGATACTAAAGAGATCACAGTGTCAAATAGGACTGAGTGTGAAAATAAATGTTTAAATGAATTTAGTTTTGTTTGTCGGTCCGCAACTTTTGATTCAACTGCACGAACTTGCAGTCTTAGTAGATACACTAGAAGAACTCATCCCGAATTACTCGTGGACGATGCAGGTTCTGATTACTTAGAAAATACCTGCTTAAGTGGTAAGTTGAAAATAATATACAAGTAGTGTATATGTTTATTACGTATTTCGACTTTGTCCAATGTCCAATTTCTACTATTGTCGGTTGTGTCATTTTCCCCTTTTGCTGCTTTTCTGTAGGTGGCTATTTGAGTATTTGTTTTGTGTCTTTTGTGTAAGTCAAAAATCTATAATATTTATATAAATATAAAACTTTAATCGTTGCTTTAAATTTAATTGGGTGTTAAGAGTAAGTAATGTCAAGTACTGTCAAGTAGCCAATATCCTCTATTACTGCAAATACTTTTATACTGGCTCTTACAATGATATAATACAATTGGTATATATATATACAGGGTGTTTCAAAAAAAGGTAACCCCGTCTCTAGGGTAGGTAAAAAACTGAAAAATAATTGGGGTTTGCTTAGTAAAAAATTTTTGTAACGCCATCCGTTTTAAAGATACAGGGCGTTGAAGAAAAACAAATTTTTGGAAACTACTGGCAACATTGTAATGAAATTTTATACGAATATGTTTTGGAAGCTGATACATCCCATGAATTTGTTTTTATACCTGATTCTCATAAAGGGCGCTAGTTACACGGATCGTACTAAGTATTAGTCAATACAACTTTTTTAAGAGTATAATTATTAATCAAAATTTCAAGTAAACTTAAACATCATTCAATTTTACACGAAAAAGGTATTCTTCGTAAAACTCGATACTGTGTACCGTTTTCGGAATATTTTGATTTGAAAATTATGAAGTAATAATTGATGCTGGTATAAAATAGTTAGTAATTAAACAAAACTCACAAGAAGAAAATTAAATTAATGACTAAGAACATAAAATAAAATTCAATTACAGTAAGTATTCAAAATGCCCTCCGTTTTCGCGAATACACAAGTCTATTATTTTTTCTAAAGATTCCATTAACCTTCTAAACGGTAGGGGATCAGCTATGATGTCATTAAATTGACGTTCAATTCTTTCTTCCAATTCTTGGCTTGAATTTACCTCTGCAGCATAGACTTTTTCCTTAATATACGACCAAACTGCGTAGTCGAAAGGGTTAAAGTCGCATGACCGAGGAGGCCAATGAATCGGAGCTTCTGCACCTCTACCAATCCATCGATTCGGAAAATGATTACTCAACCAATTACGACACCTTCTATTCTATTATAAAAGATTTGTATATCTTAAATAAGGGCACAGAACCTACCTTTATTAATGTTCGTAACCAAAAAGTCACAGATATCACGCTGGCAACAGCTGAAATATCGAATAAAATTCAGAACTGGCCGGTATCGGAGGATATTTCTATGTCTGACCACCGCTGGCTAACCTATAATATTAGTCTGGAAAAAAGCCTTATCAAATCGCGCGACCCTAGGAGGACGGATGTGGAACTCTACAACCGACTCTTAGAAGATGCTCTGCGGAATGAAAAGGCTTCAACTTCAGGAACTAATATAGAATTGGAAAGGTATACGATATCTATCCAAAACAAAATAAGCTATGCTTATAAAAAATCCTGTACAATAAGGATGTTCCAGGAAAGTCGCAAAACCAACTCTTGGTGGTGCACTGAATTGGAACACCTTAGAAAGATAGCAAGAACAGCTTTTAATAGAGCGAAACGCACCAAACTCACAGAGGATTGGGATTCTTATCAATCAAATCTCAGAAAGTTTAAAAAAGTCTGCAGACAAAGACAAAGAGCTGCTTGGAGAACCTTCTGTGAGGAAATCATGTTAATAACATGTCAGTGTATTCAACATTTGAGTACATTTTGATTTGATTTTACAAATAACAAGGTTTCAAAACTCTAATTATTGTTGATTTATCGTCATAACAATCAATAAATGTCAGATTTCCATGGCACACTTGGAGAAAATAGAGGTATACCTATTAGAACTTTATAATTACTACCAGCATCAATTATTACTTCATAATTTTCAAATCAAAATATTCCGAAAACGGTACACACTATCGAGTTTTACCAAGAGTACCTTTTTCGTGTAAAATTGAATGAGTTTAAGTTTACTTGAAATTTTGATTAATAATTATACTCTTAAAAAAGTTATATTGACTAATACTTAGTACGATCCGTGTAACTAGCGCTCTCTATGAGAATCAGATATAAAAACAAATTCATGGGATGTATCAGCTTCCAAAACATATTCGTATAAAATTTAATTACAATGTTGCCAGTAGTTTCGGCAAAATCGTAAAAAATGCGTAAAATTTTTTTTTCTTCAACGCCCTGTATCTTGAAAACGGATGGCGTTACAAAAATTTTTTACTATATTTTTCAGTTTTTTACCTACCCTAGAGACGGGGTTACCTTTTTTTGAAACACCCTGTATATATATATATATATATATATATATATATATATATATATATATATATATATATATATTTATATATATATATATATATATATATATATAAATAAATATATATATATATATATAAATATATATATATATATTTATATATATATATATATACATATATATATATATATATATATATATATATATATATATATATATATATATATATAAATATATATATATATATATATATATATATATATTTATATATATATATATACATATATATATATATATATATATTTATATATATATATATATATATATATATATATATATATATAAGCAAAATTAAAAAAGGCACAGAGGAAAAGAAGTATAGACTTATAAGGGTACAATTTAAAGTATTAGATTTAAAGTATGTATAATAAAAAATTAGTTTCTTAGCAAATATCATGGGAAAAAAAATGTAAGGATCTCTTTTGTGTTCCGTATTGGTTTCAAAACTTTGGGGAATTTTTGGACTCTAGGGTCCAAAGTTAGGATCTAGGTTAGATTCATTTATAGGAAACAAAAATGGGAAATTTGAAAGTACCTGAAAGTGTTAAAGGGTGTTAAAGTAATTTTGTGGGCAAAAGGTTAAAAAGTAATAGCAGTTCTGGACTACTAATGTTGATTGGAAAACGTTTGCAGTATTTGAGTTTTGCAATATATTTAAATACAAATAAGTTTTTTATTGGGAGGATTGAAAGGAAGTAAGGATTGTTAGGACATTTGACCTAGATTCCGCGTAGGCAGAATAAAGGAAGGAGTTTTTAGCTAGAGAGTTGTGAAAAAGTAATATTTCTATATTAAAAATTTAAATGTAAAGAAAATAGGTACATTATAGAGTTAAAATAATCAAAATTTAACTAGTTTTCGAGAACAATATTTCAAAGTAATAAAGTTTTAAAACGGAACGAATAAAATCAAATTATTTGGTATTATTTTTCTTTGTTATTTGAGCTGCGCAGTTCAATTTGTCAGGATAGGATAATATTGATATG